>NC_083776.1:1447329-1464829 GCF_963514075.1 Conger conger
TGTGTGTATGTATGTGCGTGTGTGTGTGTGTATGTATGTGTGTGTGTGTCTGTGTGTGTGTGTGTGTGTGTGTGTGTATGTATGTGCGTGTGTGTGTGTGTATGTATGTGTGTGTGTGTGTGTGTGTGTGTGTGTGTGTGTGTGGGGGTCGAAAGTGAAGTGGTCAGAACGTTGAGGTGAACGGAGAAAAAAACACTGTTCTGCTGTGTGTCCCCTGTCTCCTGCCAAATGGCACCCCCCCCCCCCCTTCAGGATTCTGGTCATCAAAGCTACAGGTGCTGCAGGTATGGAACACATCAAAGCCCTGCGCGGACACTAATGAAACGGCGCTCTTACCCGCGCGGCTTTGAACCGCCGGCCCCTTCAGCGCGGTGACAGAGGCTCAATCGCCCACATCACAGGAGCGGAGAGGCCCTCCTCTGGCCCTCCATTCACGCTTTGTTTCCTGTGATTTCTGAAAGCACTGTTTGAAAGATAGTCGCTGCTCTTGTTAACAAAAATCAAAACCGGTACATGAACGATGACAACGCCTGGATGAAACATGGTCACCAGGGCAACAGAATGAATGCAGTCTAAGCAGCAGTGTGGAGCAGCAGTGTGGAGCAGTGGTCAGAGCAGCAGTGTGGAGCAGCAGTGTGGAGCAGTGGTCAGAGCAGCAGTGTGGAGCAGTGGTCAGAGCAGCAGTGTGGAGCAGTGATCAGGGCAGCAGTGTGGAGCAGTGGTCAGAGCAGCAGTGTGGATCAGTGGTCAGAGCAGCAGTGTGGAGCAGTGGTCAGAGCAGCAGTGTGGAGCAGTGGTCAGAGCAGCAGTGTGGAGCAGCAGTGTGGGGCAGCAGTGTGGAGCAGTGGTCAGAGCAGCAGTGTGGAGCAGTGGTCAGAGCAGCAGTGTGGAGCAGTGGTCAGGGCAGCAGTGTGGAGCAGTGGTCAGAGCAGCAGTGTGGAGCAGTGGTCAGAGCAGCAGTGTGGAGCAGTGGTCAGAGCAGCAGTGTGGAGCAGTGGTCAGAGCAGCAGTGTGGAGCAGCAGTGTGGGGCAGCAGTGTGGAGCAGTGGTCAGAGCAGCAGTGTGGAGCAGCAGTGTGGAGGAGTGGTCAGAGCAGCACAGGTCAATCTGTCCAATCTCTGGTTCTAAGTCCAAGTATTGTATATTAGGTAATCAGTCTGTGTGGTAGTCTGCATTTATTTAAAAATTTGATTGTATTCCAATTTCATCCATTGCTTCAAATTAAATATACAGCACATAACTAAAATAAGCATGTAACAGTGGCTCGTGGCTCATGTGTAATTCTTGCCAAAATTGAATTGAATCATGGAATTAGATTTGATCCTACGAGAGTCATTGCAAGCGGATAGCTTCAAAGCCTTACCACTAGATGTCACTAGAAGATGCAAGGACTTGGTGCCCCAGTTCACTGACATAAAAGAAAAATGCATGATTGCAAAGGACAGTTTCTAAAATAATTGTTTTATTGTTCTGTCTGCGTATTCTCTTGTTTTTCATAAAGTGGCATCAGAATGTGAGGCAGCACTTTTACTTATCCGTCTGCCAAGTTCACAGATTGTAATGATTTAATTTCAAATCTGTCAGCTACCCTTTATTTTGGCAACAATGTAGAACATTTGAACAGTTGGCAATGTGGAAGGAATTAGTGTGTATGAAATATGTACAGACACACAGCATTTCAGAAGCAACGATTCATTCTTCGGAATGCCTTTGATAAGTCTTGACAACCGGAGTCTCGTCCTTGTCACGCACAATATGCTGTTTTCCCTGCAAATGACTGGATTAGATCTCCCCAAAGAAAGGGAAGAGGGGAAAACGGCGCTGCAATAAAGCAGCTCTTCTTCTGATAAGAAGACGCTGGAGCTCAGAGTGATGACTTCAACAAAACCCCCTCCCTGGAAGCTGTTCCCAGATAAAGCCTTCGGTCTCTGCGAGTCATCACTGGGGAAGAGGAAACAAATCGCTTCGTAAGCAGGGGGTTTCTGAATTGCCGTATCCCCCCACCCCCATCTTAGTTTTGGAATTACCTCTTGGTGGGTGGCAGTGAATAGCGCTGTCGCCTCACAGCAGTTAAAATCCTGGCAGAGGGTCTTTCTGTGTGGAGTCTGCGCGTTCTCCCTGGCCCTATGTCGGCCTGGGTTTCCTCCCACAGTCCAAAGACACGCAGTAGGTTAACTGAAGCGTTTAAATTGTCCTTGGCGTACAATTTGCCAGGCGTACTCTTGGATGAGTGTCGAGAAATCATTATTTGTCAAATGCAGATGAAGGCGGTGGATGTTCTAACGTGGTTATTTATGCAGACTTTTTAGGACATAGGGGCTAGGTTGTGGCGTTTAGTCTCACTGAAATTGAATCGATTAATCTCTAATATGGCGTGAAGAAAGAAGCTATGTGTTTACCTGCCAATTGGAAAACTTGCTAATCAAGGAAAATGATTTAAAAAAGGTCAAGACCAACAATTTGTTAAAGGGGATATGTTATGCCTCCTCGATTTTGCGCCCAGGAGCCGCCACTGCGAGGTTTGGCAAAGTGCGCGAGGGCAACATTGGTCGCAGTTTCTCACTATTTCAACATAAAGCGCCCTCTGGTGATCAGAAATATCACTTCAGAAATATATTTTTAATTTTGTTGTTTTAATCCACATATCCAACATTTCCTCACTGGTGGTTGAATACATGAACCTACATGACATAAAATCCTAATTTCCTACTGCGTCACCTGAACACTAGCACTGTTTGCTGGCTAACGTTTTGCAAAGCAGCAATATGTCAATTTTGAATGCAAAAACACATGGATCAATTGGAGCCACATTATTCTTACATTTGGTTGACACTGCTCGTGCCTCTGGGATGTTTATCGTTGAATACATCGAAATGACCGTAGCTCACAATAGTCAGTCCATCGGTATATTAACACGCCATATGCCTTGTCTGGTGGTTTGAGTTCTGATATCAAGAGCAGCGTATTTTTACAGTAAATTGTAATCGAGCAACCAGAGGCTATTTCTGAAAATGTGCCGTAGATCAAACACGCAGAAACATTTAGCTTGACTAAAGTTTTGAAATGAAATATTCAATGGGAATCATTAAATCATTACAATCAACAGCAACGGCCTATTTGTTATATGGCCATTCTGAATTCGTATGAGAATTGGAATCGGTGCGTCAGAACCTAATACCTGTTGATTACTATTGATAACGCCATCGCACACTCGACTCCTGAAGTAGGGGAGATATGTGGAATTTGCTTTAGTCTGTAATCATAGCAAAGACATGCATCTTCTTTCTGGATGATAAATGTTTTTCTTTAAAATGTGTATATATTTTTAAATTAAGCGAAAACCCGAAAGTGTTAGGTTGTTCCCCGTTCTGCGCCGGAGCAGGTAGAGGACTCAATCGATTACGCTTTAAAAAGCTCGACGCACGCCGAGACCCGACAGCGTACAAAGGCTGCTGAGGAGGTAAGATCATATCTCTCCTCTCCTCGCAGTGTCGTGCCCTCTTTATAATAACATCACCGTGTCTCTTTGCTGGCACGCCGTGGGCTAATCAGATGTAATTTCGGCAGGTTGCGAGTCTGAATAGCTGTTGTTACATTATTCCCAAACAAACTAATCCATTAAGATTATATTATGTTGACTGTTTATCAGGGTCTATTGTAGAAATGAACTTTGACTGCAGTTAATAACTGATATAATCACTTGAATAAACGTAGGCCTACATGGCGTTGCTGGGCTGCCCAGTCGTTTCAATTCAAGTACTGTTTGTATTTCAGGCGCCCGATTCTCGCTTGGATACAATTCAAATCTACACTAAAACACAAGGCCTTCGACGGAAAAGCATAGTACAACTTTTACTGCAGTCAAACAGATACAATAATCCCTTATGAATCTTTTGCCCATTTATTCGTTGCTGTTGTATTATTTCCCTTTCAGGAGTAGAACCATATTTGAATTACATGAACAAGCTGGCAGTTCGTATTACATGCCTAGCTTTGGTTTAAACTGGTTTTACATAATTTCACCAACAAATTTAAATAATGAATACTCACTGGAACATGTAAATCGGAAAATTCAAAGTTCAGTGCAGGATTCGCATAATTAAGACGCTTGGTCTAAATACCATTAAATGGTTGAAGGCCATTTGAAAACTGGTATAAAGTAAGTTGGTTACTTAATGTAAGACCTTTGACTTTTATCAGGTGATATACAGTTAGAGACAAGCTTATCCACACCCTTGATGATTCATGGCAAGGTATGTATACATTGCAGTCAAATCAAGTATCATGAATACTCCTTCACTCTTTCAGTATTAACACAGGTACAGGTTCTGTCCATAAGGGTTTGTCCCATACTAGACTTTTGTAAAGCAAACTCTAACCTGGCGACGTTCTTGATGCTCATGAGTGGATTGCAACTTGCAGTGAAGCCTCTGTGTTTAGGTTGAGCGGATAATTATCTTTATCTTAGTCTTTGACACATCTTTTCCTACATTCTTGACCGTGTTCTTGATCCGTTTGACTGTTGAAAAGGTGTTTTTCCTTAATAATTGAAAGTATGGTAACTTTGGTTGTGTGCAGTGGTCTTCCATGGTCCACCATGGTTTGCTATTGCTGAGCTCATTGTTTAATTTATTACATTTACATTACATTACATTACATTACATTACATTTACATTACATTACATTACATTACATTTACATTACATTACATTACATTAATGGCATTTGGCCAACGCTCTTATCCAGTGACGCACAACAAAGTGAACAGTTGATGTTAACACGGCCAATGTTGTGACTGTCTCTGTTTGATTAATTATTTAAAAAAATATATATTTATTGATTTTCAGCCTCATGATGGTCTGCTTTACTGCCACCAGCAGTCCTCGTGTAGAGAAAACATCAAAATGGGTCAAATGCAGATTCACTCCTTGAAAGGACTCTAGACCTTTTCTTCGCTTTATTGTGCATTAAAGGTACAATAGGTAAGATTTTTGTGTTAAAATATTGCTACAAGACCATTGTAAATCCCGTCCTAACACTGACATGTTGACTCGCCCTCTGCCTGTGTTTGTAGTCTTTAAATTCTGGTTTCAAAATATGCAGTTGACGGGCCAGCACTCTGTACCAAAACACCTAAAGCTGTACAATAATTCAAGCTCATTGGTTGAAAATTGGTTCTAATTGCCACAGCTGACCAAGAGCCAGCAGAGTAGCCAACTGTTCGATTACTTTTACTTTTTAGTGCTGTAATTCCTACGTGGTCCACTATATGGATATGAACTCCCACAAATTAAAGCTGACTGCATGCACTTTAACCTCATATTCATCGCTATATTTAAAATGTATCGGATCCAAGACAAAAATAATTGTGTGAGGCCCTACTGCCCAAATACGTATGCATTGTACCGTATAGTATATGGCCTGTCACCTAAGCCTAGATATCCTATCGCATCTACTAAAGTCCTGAATAAATGAATCCATTAAAGATTAGATTTTATGTGCTCCGTGTTTCAAATTAGCCTACCATTTTCTGAGGAAACTGAACTTTATAATAAACCTCCCACTCCCGTTTTAACGGCGATATCCAGTGTTCTTTTCCCTGCCGCCAAATTGCTTATATTTGCATGTCATTCGAAATTGGAGCTCTTGACTAAAATAACACTAATTGCATGATATTCAAATGGACAGTGGCAAGGTAACATTGTGATTTTACAAAAATGACCTGCATCTGCGAGCCCGCTGCCTCGCGTTATTTACTGGTGCTCAAAGGGTTATTTTGGATGGTTAGATGGGCACACTGGCGTTTGATTTAAATTGTAATTGTAAACCTCTTCACTTGAGGCCTCCAATACGCCGTTTGAAATCTGGCGTAGATGTGAAATTTTCACCGCGGCCACTTATTGCTCGTGATGCATTAAAAGGTGTAATCCAACCGAAATGTAAATCGCAGTTCTTGAAAACAAATTACGAACGAAGATAACAGCGCCAGCGGTCCATCAGTATGGCATCGCGCGGCCCCCGCCTAGTTCCAGCGAGTCTCCTTTCAGCCCAAATTATAGCAGCCTTGTTATCACGGGTAATAGTGAGCTGTCAGACCGGTTGATTACTAGGTTATGGTAAACAATCTTTTCCAACCGCACCGGCGCGATTGAGGGGTGAAAGCACTTATCAAAGCGATTCACACAGCAGCGCTAGCCACAGAACAATTTCTTTAACTCGGAGTAATTGACTATTCTGGACGTGTGGTCAGTTTTTGTGTGTGTGTGTGTGTGTGTGTGTGTGTGTGTGTGAGCAGTTTTACATCGTAAAATCGTTTCTCCATCAAGCTGAAACGTATTGTAACCTAATGGCTTGCGATTAAAATCGCTGTAATGACGTTCGTTTTGGAGATGATTGCAATAAAAAAACAAAACACAAAAAAAAAACAAAACAAAAAAACCAATATTTATTTATTTTATTTATTAATATTATTTTTTATATATATTTATAATTTATATTTATATTTATAATGTTATTGTCGTGGAATTATTGTATCTGATGTTTTTTCCTGGCCAGAGCAGTTCAGTATGGGGTACCCAATATACACATAACATTATATAATTTGACATTAATAAAATTACCTTCAGTATTTTTGCCGCACTGTGGCACAGCATGGTAAAGCTCCAGAGCAGGGTAAAGCCCCACAGCATGGTAAAGCCCCACAGCATGGTAAAGCTCCAGAGCAGGGTAAAGCCCCACAGCATGGTAAAGCCCCACAGCATGGTAAAGCCCCACAGCATGGTAAAGCTCCAGAGCAGGGTAAAGCTCCAGAGCAGGGTAAAGCTCCAGAGCAGGGTAAATCTCCACAGCATGGTAAATCTCCACAGCATGGTGAGAATGCACAAACGAATACAGTGGGAATTACTTGTATCCAAAACATGTGTGCTGCTTACCAGCTAGAGTTTGCTGGTTAACAGGCTATGTCAGAGATACTCAAATTATCAATAGAATCTAGAAATACTTATGGATCTTTCGCACAAAATGCAGTTATTTTAAATGGATAAATAAAAGATAAATATTAAGTGTCAGTCTCTGTAAAATAGAAATGTTTAACTCTTGCGATAGCCCTTTAGCATGTAGACTGTATGGGAGCTGTGTTTTGTTGTTAGCAGTGTGCTGTAATCCAGACTACCCTGACTGGGGCCTCGTAATCTGCCTTTGGCTCGCACAGAGATGCCACTGTGTTTTGGGAGGAGTCCTCCTTCTTCTCCCCTGCTGAGCGCCGTTATCAGCCTGCTCGGGGCCCCGGCCCTGTAACCAGATGACTTCCAAGTCGCTGAAACGGAGCTGGGGTTACAAATTTGTAACAAATTAAGCCGGCGGTGACCCTGAGAGGCGGCCGGGGGGATGTAGTTAGCGTAGCGTCGGTCACGCACCCCCGTCCTGGGCAGGGCCGCTGATGGTGCAGATACAGAAGTTCGGGGGGGGGGGGGGTGGAGGGGATAAGGCCGCCTCTCCTCCGCCCTCCCTCCATTAAGAAACAGCCCCGGCATTGTTGCCACGGACACGGCGAGGCCGCAGATGGAGTCCTGGAGGAGGAAACAGTGACGTGGGAACGGCTTCGGCGGGAACCTGAGCCCCGGGCAGGTGCCCCGCCAGGACACTTAAATTGATGTCGTTTGTTACTTAAACCCCCCGATCGAGTGGGTATCTCCGCTCCAGCCCAGCGGCACGCAGGCCTGCTGGAATGTCACCGGGTTGGGTTGGGGGGGGGATTAGAAAGGGCACGCTACCTCGGCGTGGCCACCTCTCCTCTACCTCTACCCTTACAGGCTTGGTTTCACGCAACTCTCATCCCAGGCCCCGAAACAGGATGCTCGCAAATATCCCAATTACACCAGTGCTCCATGTCCTTTGTAATTGAATTTCTTTTTTTCTTCTTCTTCTTTTTTTTTTTCCCTGTCCCCCGCGAGCACAAAGCGTGCGATTGTCCGGCACAGGATCCGCTCGGAGGACCCGGGGAATGTCAGCGGCCTGGTGCCTGACAGCCGGGCGTACGAGAGGCTGTGACCGCCCACACAATCACGCCGTCGCGTTTTATATTTTTACATGGTGATTGTTCTCAGCCCCTTGTTTGTTTGGGTGGAATCAGGAGTGCAGGGCCCTGATTGTGCTCTAAATTGATTTCCGGGATTTGCATAAACCTGCGGTGCAGAGGGAACAGCCACCGTTAGCTGTGTGCTGCTCTCCCTATCCTTCCCATGATCCCTTTCTCCTCTCACCGCCCTCACACTGCCATGTGACCTGTCAGAGTTCTTACAAATAGACTAAATCTGGGGTTTCATTACCGATGTGCAAAAAAACCCCAACTCTAAAATCACCTAAAAAAAAAAAAAAATGCTAACCCACATTTTATCTTGCTGTTGATATCTTGATATTTGTGCATTTGCTTGGTTAATGAGCTGCCTCCTTTGCATAATGAGCTTTACATGATTACATTATTGGCACTTGGAGAAATGCAGAACATCAATGTTAACATCAGGATTAAAAAAGAAAAAGAATCCCGCTGAATCTTAAAAAAGATACCGTTACTAAGCCCGCTCATCACCAGTCGCTGCGCAAAGTAGCTGATCAAACCGACAAGCTGTTTCCCGTTATAATCAGCCGTGGCTTGGCTGTTTTTCCTCTGTATTAAGGTTCTGTTACTGTAGCGAGGCATTCAGGCTTTCCTAAACAGGTTCGCAAGGGGATCTTCACCCTGTCCCAAAGTAGTCTTGGCAACGGACACCGGCCTGTGGGCCTGATAGGATCTGAGCTCGGTAAGCTGTGGCCAAAGTGCCACCCCAGCAGCGCGATCGTCTTCCTCTGCCCTTACGGCCCTGGGCACTGATACTGTGGGACCGGGGCGCTGTGTAATCAGCGATGGGCGCGCTGGTATCTGCATATGGAATATCCTTAAATGGTTAACGGGACAGACGATGAGAGAGGGCAGCAGGTGGAAGAGAGCGGGGAGAACGGCGCATGAGAAACTGCTCTGGATTCAGATTAAAAAACAACAAGCTCTGCCCCTCGGTTTGGTTGGCGGATTTAAGCGGGTTTCTCCCAGAAGCCCCCGGTCGTCTCCCCGGGTCCCGTTCCCTCGGGCGCGGGCGGGGAAACGCGCCCCCGGTGGGGCGTCCCTAAAGGACGGAGCGCAGAATCCATCAGCAGATTGACCGAGAGGGTGGAGGCGGGATGGGGGTCGGAGGGGGGTGCGGACGGCGGTCCCACGACACGCGAAATCTCACCGAAGTAGAAGGTCCTGCTACTCGTCCCGCGTCTCCTGAAGGCCGGTCACGTGGAGCCCGATGGGCTCGTACAGCCCAGCGGAGGGGTCGCAGGATCGCCACCGTATGGTTTATAGAAACGGGGGATCGCAGAATGGGAACGGCCGGTCACAAACCAACAGGCAAACACCAGGTTAAAGTCCCTCTCACTGCGGACTTTACCAACCCATCTCAGAAGAGAGGGGTCCTCCTCTTACCTTAAGAGCCCAGAAACCCAGCAAATCCAAAATTTATTTCAGAGCCAACAGAGAGTGAGGATTTCCACTTGGAGAGTGGACTTTCATCCTTTTTTATGGAAACTGCCTGAAAGATGACCGACAAGTTTAGTAAATTCTTCACAACCATACAAACACATCTTAAAGTATGCATTCCAAAAAATGTATGAAAATTGTAATGCTTGAATATTTTCCACACCAAAGTTTTTTTCCCCATCCACTTCTTGGAAAACAAGATTTTACGAGAATTTGTCATTGTGTACCAGTGGGCGTGTATGTCGATCGAATGTCAAATGTTAATTTTCCGTTCCCTTCCAATCAATATCCTTTTTACACAGTGGCATGTCCCCCTGATGTCAAATCACCCAAAAAAACCTTTAAAAATTCCCCCTAAAGAACCGTTTCACTCGCAAAAGCTGGCTACTGCTCTAACTTCTGTCTTGAAAATATATTTCCCTTTATCTAACCGGGTGAGTCCCATTGAGACGGTTATCTCTTTTACAAGGGAGCCCTGGCCAAGGGACACATTAATACAATATCAAGTAAAACAGTTTTTAATGTCTGAAGTAAACTTTTAAAATGACCCACGGGAAAGAAGTGATCCAGTTTGATACCTTTCTGTAGCTGGTTCCAGGACCATGGAGCTTAAAGACTAAAAGCCATCTTTCCAAATTCTGCGGATGGACGTGGGACAGTTAAAAGTGGCAGGTTCTGGGAGCGGAGGTCGTAGGAACTTGTTTTTTACACCGCACCAAGGTGCAGGCACACATATAAACACATCCTATACTAATGTATACATTATAACATCACCAAGCCGGTGATTAGCATAGTGCCCCCCAGGCTGTTAGTGACCTTTCTTGGTGTGAATACGTCAGTGCTCCTCGGCTTCCTGACCGATACCCTCCCGTCGGCCCTGACACGGCGGAGCCAGGCGTGCGTCTTGCGCCGGCGGCGGCCCGTTGACAGTGGGCAGGCGTGACGGCAGGTTTCCCCGCTGCGGTGTGGGACAGCAGCGTGCAGTCGCTGTTCCTCTGCTCCGCACGAGGTGCTCGGGGGTCGGGGGTGGAGCGTAGCGCCGGGGGAGCCGGGCGTTTAGCCGCGAGGTCGCCGGCTCAATCCCCGGCTGGGCCGATGCAGTTGTTCCCTCCAGCAAAGTGCTTAACCTGAATTGATTCGGTGAAATATTCAGCGGCGTAACCGGATCGGATGTGAGCCGTGTACCGCGAGTCGATAACGGCCTCTTCGGAATGGTAATACGGTGCGGTTGAGCGGAACGCCGTGCGTCATCTTGGAGTTTTATTCGGCAGGTGGGGGGTCGGGTGAGGAAGGCAGGCTTTGAGTGCTTCGATTCCTGGAGCAGTTGGGAAAATTCGGTGTTAATTTTCTTCTTTTATTGTGCGGCAAAGGCATAAAAGACAATAAAGGGAACTCGCCGTTTGTGTTGACGTTGAAAGGAAAAGCCAAGAATTCACAACCGAATATCGCAGATGGAGAGCGCTGTCCGGGGGACATACAGCCAAGCTAAAGGTCAAAGTTCAACAGGAAGTGCACTTGTGGGTATTAGCAGCCTCACTCATCAGCCCTGTTCTGCAGTGAAGTCTTGGCTGATAATGTGTGTCCCTGCAGAACAACACTCCCCATCAATAACCTGAAGAAACAGAAAACCTGACGTAAAACGACCCGCAAGATTATATTTGTCAAAATGAGGAAATATCGTCATGTTTTTCATCTTTATTCCGGTACGTTCCGTCTCGGAGATGTTTGACATCGATAGTAGTGTACTTATCAGAGACGGCTCATATACTGAATGAATTACCTTCTGAACAGCCTGCGTTCTGATTCCGTCTGTAAAAGTATGATAAAAGTGCATATTCAATTATATTCAATACTATAAATGTATAAAAATGCAAATGGTGCCTGCCAGCTTTGAGTGATATTGGGCCCGTTTATTGGACCCAGGTCCCCTTGCAGAACTTTGAGGATAAGCTCAGTGCCCCGGGTCCTCATATTTGAATGTGCATGCAAACTGGGTCTGAATTCCTTCTCATGTGCCACTTTGTGTGGCCAATTTGCCAACTTCTGGGCAATATAACGATATGCAGCATGGTACCAGGGTGTTTTGGAAACAGATGACCGATGGATAGGAATGCACTTTGCATCCAAATGTGTGACGAAGCTGGAATTTGACAAAGGGCCAGTTTGTCTCTGCCATTATTTAGCGGTCACTGGCTCCTAACGCAAACCCGTCGCTGGCTGTTGACGGATGGGCAGTTGTTGTGTGAGCGTGTTTTCTGACCTCTTAACCATCTTCACGTCCACCGTGCTAAACATGGGCTCTGCTAAAAACCCGTTCGTTGGATTATGGCACAGGAGTCAACTGCGTAGCCAAATGCAGACTTCAGAGCTGAACGCGGCACGCTGTGCTCTCATAAATGAATAACATTTGGACAGTAAGAACAACAACATTACTGAGAGCACACTGCACTGCTGAACCCTCCTGGCATCCAAAAAGTCCCTCAAATCTATAAATAACATAAATATTCATGTCTTTGCACTTATTTCACTGAGCTGTTGAGAGCTTTTCCCTCATTAACGTGCGCTGCAGATTGCCAAACTACATCAGGACAGGAGCGGAGACCGTGATCTACATATTGTGAGTTTGTAAGTGGGCATCTACCTCCACACTGTTGCAGTATAATTTATCATATTTTAATGTGGTTCATTCTCTGTGTTCAGAGCACTGTGGGACACAACGGCTGTTGTAGAACAGGGGTAACACCACAGAATTCAAATAGGAACTTATGTTTTTTTATTCTTTCTGGGCTGGGTGAGTTTTGTCTGTCCTCTTGAATTGGAGCAGAAATACTCTGGTTGTCCTGGTGCACGACCTCTCTAGATAGCAGGATCTCTCTGGGTAAAAAATATTTGGCTAATTAAATATTTGCAGTAACAAATGCAAATCTTGGTTATAGGGTCCTGCTGGATTATAGGATCTCTCTTGGTTACATAGTCTCTGTGGGTTATAGGATCTCTGTGGGTTACAGGATTTCTCTTGGTTACAGAGTCTCTGTGGGTTATAGGATCTCTGTGGGCTACAGGATCTCTCTGGGTTACAGAGTCTCTGTGGGTTATAGGATCTCTGTGGGCTACAGGATCTCTCTGGATTGCAGAGTCTCTGTGGGCTACAGGATCTCTCTTGGTTACAGAGTCTCTGTGGGCTACAGGATCTCTCTTGGTTACAGAGTCTCTGTGGGCTATAGGATCTCTGTGGGCTACAGGATCTCTCTGGGTTACAGAGTCTCTGTGGGTTATAGGATCTCTGTGGGCTACAGGATCTCTCTGGGTTACAGAGTCTCTGTGGGTTATAGGATCTCTGTGGGCTACAGGATCTCTCTGGATTGCAGAGTCTCTGTGGGCTACAGGATCTCTCTGGGTAACAGAGTCTCTGTGGGCTACAGGATCTCTCTGGGTTGCAGAGTCTCTGTGCGCTACAGGATCTCACTCGGTTACACAGGGGTAGGACCCCGTTGGCGTGATTGATAGCGGTCATGCGTGTTGTTTTGGGGAGAGCCTCCAGCTCCCCCCCCCCCCCGTCTCCTACACACGAGCGCAGTGTTATAAATCTTGCACACGCCATATCATTAACCGCTTCTGTATTTCACTTCACGCTTCAGGAACCTGCGCGTCGCCTCTGGACGACGGCGTCCGCGGCCCGTGTGTTTTTAAAAGGTACCGCGGTGGAGTGATGCCGAGGGGCGGGGTGGGGGGGGGGGCATAATTACATTACCCCCAATGCTCATTCACCGTATGGAGTAATGTGCACTAGTGCCACGTCTGTGCTGGGAAGAGAAACACGCTCGCGTGCACACTGGCGGTGGTCTCCAAGAGGCCCCTTCCAACAGACAGCGGTGTTTAATACCGTTAAAGTGCGTAATTGCTTATCAAGAGTGCTGCTGACACGCCGCTCGGTGTGTTAAACACCTCCTCCCTGACGCAGAGGAGGAGGAAGGAAGGCCGCCATATGGCGGGGCCGCCTTTATTCGGCAAACGCCGGCTCTTAGCGGTGAAATGAAACGAAACGCGATCCCCGTTCGTAACGAGAGTGGCTGTCATCTTGTGCCAAACGTGGTGGGCTGCAGCTAAGCGATCCCACGGTTCCGGTTTGTTCTACCAGTGCGTTCCGGGGCCCCGGTCTCTCTGTCCCCAGCCATGGACTCGAGGCTTGTCAATCGCGCACATTTCAAGGTGCACGTATCGCACCTCCATTGCAATGATGCGCCTCCTTTTATAAATCATTCATATGCCTGTGTTTCCTCCTGAAAATGTTGTTGGCCTCGCATGTGATGTAAAACAAGATGTCACTTGGCCTAAGGTCAGCCCTCTGACCAAAATTCCCACACACACGCTTATGAGCTTATGAATGATTTATAAAGATGTTGTTTTGTGGTAATGAAGGCATTAAACATGCTCCAAAAAGCCTTCAGGAATGAATACCTCACGGAACGTTTCTCGTCTGCAGGTTGAGAGGCCATCTATGCTCTGATGGAGGTCAGTGACCTGGTGCCTTGGCTCGAGGGGAATTCAGGTGGGCTTTCAGGTACACGTGAGATGAAGAGATTCATCCTCTTCAAGGTTGCCGAAATGAAGAGACACGTCAGACCACACTACACGGTCAAGTTGTTGATATTGTTATAATCACTAGTAAATTTGTATATTAAAAATGTTGGTGTACATAAGTAGAAGTAGGTTTCAGAAAGCAGGTTGTTGACTTGGAAAGTTTGGGACGCATGGAGAGAGCGGTCTTCTCTGAAGCGGTCTTAATTCTCGCCGCCGTGTCCCACATTTGACTGTCCCAGGCCAGCAGATCCCCCTAATATGCAGAGCCAAACATATCGGTGAATGAATCAATATGCAGAGCCAAGCCAACATACCGGTGAATGAATCAATATGCAGAGCCAAGCCAACATATCGGTGAATGAATCAATATGCAGAGCCAAACATATAGGTGAGTGAATCAATATGCAGAGCCAAACAAATCGATTGGTCAGTGAATGGCGTGCTGATTCCTTCTCCTTTCGCACATCTCTTCATCTTGTCCTCTTTGTAGCACTTTTGTATGCACATTTATATTTGGTTGATACTCTGCTTCATCCAGAGCAGTTAACTCTTTTTTAATTCAATATATTCACTTTAGCTTCACAAAAAAAAGAAAAAAAAAGGCAATCTCAAGAAGTATTTTAGTCATATATTTACACTTAAAATCTTATTTCTATTACTTTTTATAAGGCAAAACTATTGCTGATAAGTTGAGCCAGTTTGACTCATAATTTGCCAATGGGGTAGAAAGAATTCTCTTGTCAAGCAAACGATAATTTAAAACAAGGTACTGTAATATTTTCTACTCGAGATAAAAAAAAGAAGAAGATGATTTTAATCTCATTCCAAGTCTAAAACTCTTGTTAGGACAGACTTTTTTGCAGTGTGGAAATTTAAGCTGCTGTCAAAATCCTGCTCAGGCACAAAACAGCAGTTCTTTATCTGAGATGAAAACCTGCAGCCTCTCAATACAAATACGTGCTCGATAACAATTATACTGGACTTCTCCTCCCGTAGCCCTTAATGAAGTACAAACTTTATCTTAAATTCTCAGACAATTTAAGCATTTCCTTCAGTTATATTTAGCTTCCACAAGGACAATGCATCTGGTTAGCACTAGCAAGCACTAGCTAGTTAACACTTTAGCACTTCATATCTATTTTTTGATTTTAGAGTCTCCAAATGTACACTCCGTGAACACTTTATAAGGTATTCATTAGACTTCTTTTTTAGACTTTCACCTTCCTGTCAGCTTTGACCAGTCTGTCCATTCTCCTCTGACGTCTCTCATTAACAAGGCGTTTCTGTCTGCAGAACTGCTGCTCCTGTATGTTCATTCTTTACAAACTCTAGAGACTGTTGTGTGTGAAGATCCCAGGAGATCAGCAGTTTCTGAGATACTCAAACCACCCCGTCTGGCACCAACAATCATTCCACGGTCAAAGTCACTTAGATCACATTTTTTCCCCATTCTGATGGTTGATGGTTGATGTGAACATTAACTGAAGCTCATGACCCATATCTGCATGATTGTATGCATTGCACTGCTGCCAAACAATTGGCTGATTAGATAATAGCAGGAATAAGTAGGTGTCATAAAGTAAAAATGTTCCTAATAAAGTGCTTGGTGAGTGTATATCTTTCATTGATGAATGTTTTTAAAGTGATGATTACCTGATTATCATTGACTTTCCTTTCATACATTTCAAGTTTCAAGGTTTTTTTTTGCATTCATTCCTTTCTTCAGGATGCAATTTTCAATCACTATGATATCAGGTTATACTGTTTGAAAGTATCTCCTGTTATCACTCTCCTCTTGCTTTAGTGACAACAGTTCCTTTGTGGGTGGCAAAACGAGTGTGGGGGTACCTCACCTTCTCTGCATTTTGGAAATCCACAAACTACAAGAATTAAGGTAATGTCAGTATAATTTTCACTGCAAGGGTCCAGCGGACCAAGTGCATAATAGTTGCTAATTCTAGGTGTGCTAACGTGGAGAAACGTAGATAGAATGTCCATTGTTTACTTGGAATTTCTCTGGAGGAATTATAATTTTTGTCTGTTACACCATTGTATACTTCTACAAAAATACATAGAAATGCTATTATGTACCTTTTGTATAGACTCTCTTGAACACAAAGAGCCCAAGTACGACTGTCTTTGACCAGGATTGATAATGTAGTTGCAGAGAAAATGCGTTACCCCCATCCTTGTGTAAGAACATTCAGTTTAACTTCAGTAGAACTTCAGCTCATCAAAGAACCGACTCCTGGCATGTAATTGAAGTGACGATTAACAAGCATTTAAAATAATGACATTATGTTAGCAATGGTGTTTAATAGTTTATTAGGTTTGTTAGGTTTGTTTCTATTGCGTAAAACAACAGCATTTTTTCACCTGCATAACAAAACTGTAGCATTTTCACTATGCCCGCTGAACTTATACTTTGGCAAAAAGAGTTCTTAAGATTTGATGCCAATTTTTTTTAACGTTTTACAACAAAATCAATAATTTTACAATGCCTACTTCCATTCGAAAACTTTCAAGGAATCTCTCGTCTGAGTGAATATTTCTTGGGGGGACAGTGAAAACAGCTTTGGCAACGCAATACAGGGCATTGTCTCCCCATTTTATATCAGTGAGCATCTAAATACATTTTCAAAATATTTTATTATTATTCAGTATACTTACAAATAAAGAGCCAGCCTGCTTTTGAATAATAAATAGCAAGTGAAATTATGGAATGTGTTTGACTTGTTGATGGGGGTTGGGTACTTGACAAACATTTCAATCAGTTGACCTCCATGAATATATTATTTAAAAAAGGTTGTGTAGTTTAGTTAGGAAAATGCAGCATTTCACACCTCATAAGACCCATACGATCATTTAGTTTCCATGTGCCCTTTTGGAGTCTCCAAATGTCCTTTTTTGGAAAACTGCCTAGACATTGATTAGAAAACACAATGCAGAATGCTAATTTCTTGGAGATATTGTCCTCACATTTGAAAGGGGATTTGTCCAGTGTTGTCCAGTGTTGTGACTTGATTTCATTGGGGTTTCAAGCGCACCAGCCACAGCTACAACAATCTGTATCCAGTCAAAAACAGAAAATCTTTTCAGTGAGAAAAAAAGCTTCCACTTCCACTGTGTTTGAGCTTCTGTAACTTTGTTTCAGTAATATTTGGAGTAATTCTGAAAACAAACCCCACAGGGTTAACTTTCAGAAGATACCAGGATTATGCCTGTACTCAAAAGGGTTCAAGAATAGTAACAATTTTACTTTGGGTATGTAATTTTCAAGCATGTGTCAAGAAAATGGGTAATACTTTAAACAAACAAATCAAATAAGAAGGGTTTTTTAATTTTATGAAGAAATTGATTTTT
>NC_083776.1:1471029-1498529 GCF_963514075.1 Conger conger
TTGCATTTACTGAATGGGAGGGAGATCATTGGTTCAAGGTCATGTCTAAATGTGACGCTATCTCATTGATTTACCCCAGACCTTTACTTCCCGAAAACGTACTCTACAGAAGTAAGTTTTGTTCTGAAACTGAGTAAGTTTTGACTCTTCTCAAATAAATCAGCAGAGTCTCCCCTCTATCACTTTGGCTCATTTTCATATTATGAAAATGAGCCAAAGTCATGTTATGTGAAGTTCACTTCTTAATTGTGAATTTTGCTTCTTGGTCGCTGTTAATGCAACATGATTATTAATGATTCCTTGCAGAACGGCCTGTCAACTGCCTTCATGGAATGTGCACCAGTGTGCGGAAAATAATTTTAAAATATACTCCAACCGGTGCTGTTTACCATATTTTATTAAAAACATCAAATTTAAATGTATTTATTCAAATGCCACAACATTTTCATTGTATTATTATTCCAATGTTCGCACAGGCGTTACGTATTCAACCCGACTTCATTTAAATAGCATTCATGACAAAACAATCATGTACACTTTTTGAAAATAGCAAACAGAACAAGTGACTCGTAACTCAGTGGACTGCCTCATTAGTGGTGGGGGTGGGGGTGGGGGTGGGGGTGGGGGGTTTGGCTGGGGGAGCTTTGAGTGGTACGCAAGTTCAAGTCCTGGTTAATTCAAATAAAATGTAACTTCTAAGGGCGGGGGGGGCGGGGGGGTATTGTACTAAAACAGAACATGCCTATCAGTGAACGCATAATTACCATGACGACACTGCTTTCGTCCCTGCCAGCGTTTGCCTCTGAAAGCCGCCCCTGGAGTGGCGGAGGAGAGGAGCGGGGGATGTGGAGGCACGGGGAGAAGCCTCCGTCCGAGCTGGGCAAACAGACCCGGTTCTGCCCCCCTGATGTCTGACCTCTGACCTCTGAGGGCGCGATGCGGGGCAACTCTGCTCGCTCGGCGAAAACCACCTGAAAGTTTACTCACTTTTACTCTGTTCATTTTATTACAGTTATTCAAGCAGTGTTAAAACTCCACTGCGTGGCTCATTTGTTCAATTTGTAAAGGACTAAACTCATCTTACAGCCACCGTTACCGTGAGGTTCGGACACGCAGAAACACACGAGTGCTTCATTAGACTGTGGTCTTGAATTGTACCTTTGTTAGAAGCACGTACTCTCGTCTAGACCCGCTCCGGTTATGACTCTCCCCTTCATATGCGATTTGTGTGTCACTGGATGTTTTGGTCTTATCAGCAGGTCTCTGCTCGGTGGTGGCCTAGAACGGACCTCCGTGCCCCCGGTCCTGGGGAGACCCAACATCTCTGCTGGTGTTGGTTTTCAGTTTAAAACCAGCAGCATATTTGGCCTATAGAATCGACTGCTTGCGTGCACCGAGTAAGAACGAAAGGCAGCAAGCCCTGGGCTTCTCGAGCCAACGTTCGGGATCTCCATCCTCAGAGATACTATGCGAACCTTGTGGTGGTATCCACCAGTATATTCTGCCTACTAATCAGTGTACTGTATCCTCAGCCAACACTGAGGATTGCCAGCCTTCAATCCTTCGAGATACTGTGTGAACCTTGTGGTAGTATGCCTTTATTACGTAGACCTGTAAACCAAATATTTAATCAGCAGAAACTAAATGTATAAAAGCATGGTTTAGCTGTTTTTCAGACCAAATGTCAGGAGGGGGAAGAAATGTGATCTAAGTGACTTTGACCATGGAATGATTGTTGGTGCCAGACAGGGTGGTTTGAGTATCTCAGAAACAGCTGATCTCCTGGGGTTTTCAGGCACAACAGTCTACAGTTTGCAGAGAATGTTGTGAAAAACAAAAAAACATCAGTGAGCAGAAACGACAAATCAGTGTCCTGTATTTTCAGCGGCCATCTTTAAAACAAAACAACACCAACCTTTACTTATACATTCGTTCATTAACCTGCTTATCCTGAACAGGGTTACTGGAGCCTATCCCAGCATACATTGGGTGAAAGGTAGGAATACACCCCCTGGACAGGTCGCCAGTCCATTGCAGGGCACACACACACACACACACACACACACACACACACACACATACATACATACATACATACATACCCACAGGCAATTTAGACTCTCCCATCAGCCTAACCTGCATGTCTTTGGATTGTGGGAGGAAACCCACACGAACACGGGGAGAACATGCAAACTCCACACAGAGAGGCCCCGGCCAACTGGGATTCAAACCCAGGACCTCCTTGCTGTGAGGCGGCAGTGCTACCCACTCACAGTGCTACCCACTGCACCATCCGTGCCGCCCCCTTTACTTATACCAAATATAAAAACACAAGTTTACAAGTTACCACTCAAACGAACAAACACGCTGACCATGTCTATATGAGTACTGGTGGGACCATTCTGAAGGAGGAAAATATTCATTTACGCTGAAATACAGAGATTACAGGTGGGCACATCTAGCAAGAAACACAAACTCTTGACTGGAAAACCTTTCATGGCCGGAATGCATTTTATTTTTTCTTTAGAATGAGTGTGAATGTTCTCTTTCTTAGGATGCGTGCTTGTAAAATTAGTGGCAGATATTTGAAAACCTTATTCTTATCCTTATTTTCTTGCAATGCTGGTGTAAATACCAAAGTTTGAAGCTACTTTGAAGGCACATGCTATGCAGAACTACAATTAATAAAATGCAGCCATGCATGTGTATCTCCACAAGCATTCATACCTCGGAGCTTGGCGGCATTTTTGAACAACCCAATAACATAATCATACATTTACAAATGTAAATAAAAATGAAGACGAAAACAGCATACAATATGCTGACATTTGCACAATGGTTGACTGTATTATTTACATTTGTCATTAGTTTTTCATCCTCAGGAGAATAGTCAATATTTGATAACTGTGTATCAAGGTGTAAAAACCAATTATCAGTCAGCGCTGCCAAGAATATTTATGTGATGTGCACACTGGGTTTAATTTTTTAGCAAACACCCGTTTTCATTTATTCTTTTTTCTTCATTTACAGAATGTGTGTCTTGAGTACACATAATCGTAGCGACATGGCTCAGGCGGTAAGAGCAGTCGTCTGGCAGTCGGAGGGTTGCTGGTTCGATCCCGCCCTGCTGTGTCGATGTGTCCCTGACACGTAACCTCCAGTTTCTCCTGACGAGTTGGCCAGTGCCTTGCATGGTAGCCAGTTGCCGTTGGTGCATGAGTGTGAGTGTGTGTATGAATGGTGAATGATAAGCATCAATTGTACAGCGCTTTGGATAAAGGCACTATATAAATGCCGGCCTTGTACCATTTGAGTAGGTTATACAGTCCATGCAAAATGCTGTTAAACTACCTCACGCGGCGATAGCTGCTCGAGCAGCCATTCGGAGTGAAAAGACGCGCACGACCTCGAACAGAAGAAGCACAGGCTTACCGGAGGAGGCACAAAGACGCGACGCACGTGGAGTGTATCATCCGCTTTCCCGCCGTGAGGCCGTGTTTCGCCCACCGAGACTTCAGCGAACCGCCCGTCGCCCGGCACTCACGCTCTCACGAGGACGCCGTTTCGGCCAGAGTCCCCGCTAATCCCGTCGTCCCGGGCGACACTTCGGATCGTTTGTGGGCTCGTCCGGCTTCATATTCTGCCGAGTTGATGCGTGCACCGCATCGTTCGAATTGCAAATGATACAATTATGCTGAGTGGGATTGACTTTTTAATATAGGAAACACATTTAAAATGTGGAAACTAATGAAATTAAAATATAATGATATTTCCTGCTCAAATCTGGACGGGTCAGTGCGTGTGTGGATGATGAAGGAATATGTTCTTGTATTCATTTATTAATGTATACATTAGTTTAGTTGCTGAGTTGAATATGGGCCTGTATTCATATATTAATTTATACATTTGGGTAGCTAGGTATTTAGTAATTCATACATTTGGGTTATTAGTGAGACATGACTGCTTTTTAGGGTTTCTAATTGCTTCTCTGATGGTACTGATATACATAAGTGTGTCTGTAATGGCACATGAAAGAAATCCACTTAAAATTGTGCCCCAACAATATTGAGAGGGGGCTTAGTTCTGGCAAAAGTCATTATTCTTTGATCAGAAAACCTTTTCCCTCTCATACATACAGTACATAACTCTTTGAAGAGTAGGCTAGTTCTTTTGGAATTTCTTTTTGAAATGAATTCATTGTTCTAGAACTCCATTGCAGTTGTGCAGTGGGGAGCATTCTAATCACACATTGTGATCTCACACCTCAAAGAGTTAAGGAATAACAGTCAGGGAAAGAGGAGAGCACGAGTCTGGAGTGTGTCTGGAGAAACTTTTCTCGAAAGTGGGACAAAAGGCGAGCAGGTCACCGGAAACCTAGGTTTTGCGGCGCTTTATTATTAGTTTTTGATAAATAAACATTATTTAAAACATCTGTCAAGCCCTGTTAAATATATCCTACGTGGTTCAGTAGGTTTGGGAACTGAGGGCAAAGAATATTTAATTATTGCGCTAACTGAATAATCAAAAAGTCAATTTTAACACAGCCCTCTGAATGCCAATGACAATTGAATTTGTAATATCTGCGCACACCCCTCCCCCCTCCCCTGGCCTGTTTTTTTTACAGGGGAAAAGAGAAAAGTAATACATTAAGATAGCACTGACATCCACTGCCCTCCCTCGTTCTAATTCACTTGTCCTCACCGCTAATTAGATTGTTTTATCAGCCCGGTATTAACACAAAGATGGATTGCGTGACTCGTGTTACACTAGCATTTAAGTGGCCCGCATTGATCCGATTACACTGGAGGTGCCAATGAAAATGAATTACCCAATAACTGATCATTAGCCTGGTGTAAACAGCGACGGACTCTGGGGACCGCATCTGTCTGACAGTCTCCTGCTCTGTGGAAGGCCCAGATAAAGGATGCCTTCTTCTGGGGATAGACGTGGCCCCTCTGGGAAGAAAGGAAACGTGGGCCCAAAACTCAAACCAGTGGTGTTTCAGTCCTATCGTGGACTTGGTTGTGTTTCCTTAATCACGGGTGTTGCTTTTGATAGGGCATAAGCATTGTTCTAATGTGTGTGCGGTCAAGGGCATCGTTGGCTAAATAAATAAATAAATAAATAGAAAGATTTATAGACGGAATGAAATCTTTTGAACAAATTGCCGTTTATTAGTAGTTCACAGTTTAAAACCGGATGTCCCATAATGCACCAGGACAGGTTGCCCGGTTTGCAGCAGCTGCAATATCAGGAAAAATGATACACTCTTATTAACTTAGAAATCGTTAGGCACATAGTTTGAAGTCATTTTGGAAACAAATCCAACGGATGCTACTGCTAGCTGCCCGGATAATTGCGTTGAGGTGGTGGAAACGATGAAAACAAAAGGGGTGAGTGATTAAACTGACCGGAAAATACCTCAGCCGACCCAACGTGACGGATAAACGCTCATTCCAAACTGGCTGGTATCAAATTCCAGAAGCTAAACAGCGGCTCGAATGTTCATACAAATGCAACCGTATGTTTTGTTTGTATGCAGGTTATTTGCATCTATTGGCCTAAAACCGCATTTAATGACACTGCTTCCATTGCGTGAGGGTGTGCTCATGTGTGGACAATTGGGTAGCCAAGAGTGAAAACACAGAGCAGAGGATCGCCATAATACAACAACGTCTGTCGTAGTGCATTATTAATTTTAATACATATTATATTTTAATATAGGTTCTAATGAAAAAGGTAACAGAGACTATCACCATTGTGGGATGAATGAAGTTAAATCGAGTCATACATTTATACATGTAACCACTTATTCCAGTTTTTAATAATGCTTTTTCTTTATTATAGTTCAATTAATGGAGACTATGCTTACTTCTGTTTTATTATACTGATATCACTGCATCGATTTACTACACAATCATGGCCAATAGTAACTTCAAACCCTTGTTACATCCTGCAGTACTTGCAGTACTTCCTGCAGAACTTCTTCTGCAGCAGTAGGAGGATTCATTGGAAGAAGTATCCACAACCAACATTGTGATACGGCTTGTTGACTAGTTATTTACTTGTCACTTAGTTGGCCCCTTGGTTGTGCATACTTCTTATAATTCATAGATTAAGTCTCTGGAGTGTGTAGTGTGGAATATCAGGGTCTGGAGTGTGTAGTGTGGAATATCAGGGTCTGGAGTGTGTAGTGTGTAATATCAGGGTCTGGAGTGTGTAGTGTGTAATATCAGGGTCTGGAGTGTGTAGTGTGGAATAGTCTCTGGAGTGTGTAGTGTGTAATATCAGGGTCTGGAGTGTGTAGTGTGTAATATCAGGGTCTGGAGTGTGTAGTGTGGAATAGTCTCTGGAGTGTGTAGTGTGGAATAGTCTCTGGAGTGTGTAGTGTGGAATATCAGGGTCTGGAGTGTGTAGTGTGTAATATCAGGGTCTGGAGTGTGTAGTGTGTAATATCAGGGTCTGGAGTGTGTAGTGTGTAATATCAGGGTCTGGAGTGTGTAGTGTGGAATAGTCTCTGGAGTGTGTAGTGTGGAATATCAGGGTCTGGAGTGTGTAGTGTGTAATATCAGGGTCTGGAGTGTGTAGTGTGGAATATCAGGGTCTGGAGTGTGTAGTGTGTAATATCAGGGTCTGGAGTGTGTAGTGTGGAATATCAGGGTCTGGAGTGTGCAGTGTGGAATATCAGGGTCTGGAGTGTGCAGTGTGTAATATCAGGGTCTGGAGTGTGCAGTGTGTAATATCAGGGTCTGGAGTGTGTGAATGCCTGGGAATGCTTCCTTAATGATGTCACTGAAAGTGAAAAATTCCTGGAGCTGGTATAGACGAGCAGAAGTGGTATACTCTGAGGACCCAAATGTGTGAAAGGCGTGTTGTTTAAATACATTATTTTCTGCACTTGGTTTAATTTGATTTGATTTCTTTATTGTAAACATGAAATCTGTGAACACAATGAGTGTGCCGAGTAATGTAGGCTGGTTGGCAGTCATCTATTAAAAATATTAGAGTTCTTAAAGAGTGCCCTTAGTGTACAGCGGTTCTCCGGTGTGTTCTGAGGGAATCTGCCCAGATCACAGCTGTGTGCATCGCACATCTTTTTTTCTGTGGACATCACTTCCGGTTTTTTGGTCATTAACCGCTAATAAAGTATCGCCTATTTTCTTGACATGAGCTTAAAAAATGACATGCCCAAAATAAAATGGTGACTATTCTTCAACCCTTTTGACTACAGGCGTAATCCTGGTCTCTGAAAGGTAGTCCTTTGGTGTTTGTTTTCCAAAAGTTAGAATTACTCCAAATATTGCTAAAACAAAGCTACAGAAGCTCAAACACAGTGAATGTGGAAGCTTTTTTTCCTCACTGAAAAGTTTTTTAGACTGGATACAGATTATTGTAGCTGTGGCTGTTGCGCTTTGAAACACGATGGAGCCACAGCCACAACACTCGATCGTGGGATTGTGTTCCACCCCTGCCCCCATTATTTCCCAGGGATCTTTCCTGATTTCTAAAAGTTTTTGGAGGTTCTCTTTTCAAAGACCATTCAGCTTGCTAATGTGACAGAAGGCTAAACCGGGAAAAAAGTACCTCACGATGTCCCGGTTTACATAACTGTAAAAGATTCTTCTTCGTGTTAAAATTCCAGTTCAGATTGCTATTAATGTACGTCCTCCGGGACTTGTACTCTTTGTTGCTGTCTCCACATCCTAGTTTTGTCCTATTAAAAGACACAATGCGGTGAGCTGGCATGTACCCGACAGGTTGATACAAGACTGTAGCCCGTCACCTCTGATCGCGACGTGAGAAGCCTGGAAACGTTGAGGGAATTTGTTCAGTTCCGGAGGGGTGATTTTGGGAGAGTTTTGCATCTCCTTACAAGGTGCGAGCAGTACTTCCATCCAGCAGTGCAGTGATGTGTGAGACAGAGGCCCACAGGTGCACTTAAACAGGTTGCTGTGCTATTAATATCCCTCGTCCACACCGGGAACGAGCATCTCCTCTCTCTGCAGTGAATGGTGTGCTTTTCAGCAGTTCTTCTGTACTGCACTGGTGGAGGGGGTGGGCCACACCCTGGTCTGCACTGATACTTCTGTTCTCATACCCATTTAACTGAATTCCAATCCAACGTTGAGAGAACTTTAAAAAATATATATAAAAATTCAGATTGGGGACAAAAAAATGTTGGTGTCTCGTGTCTGCAAAAACACTGACCTTGCTCAGTACGCTTCTCAAACCTGCCCATTTCCCTTTCAGACATGCGGACAGTGCAAGGAGAAATTCTTGTGTTCTTCGGACCTTCTCAGATTCCTCCCGATGTCTCCCGATTGTAAAGGAATTTCTCCCCGAGTAATCTGAGCCGGAGGGCCGCCATTTCGACTTCCTGCCACTAGATGGCGATGTGCGTTAACGGTGTCGGTTGGGCCGTGCGTGTCGGGGACTCGCGGCGCCCCCTCCGTTCCTCGGCGTTCCTCGGCGTTCCCCTACACGGTTAAAGAGGGGGAAGAACTGCGTGGAGCAGGAGAGGGAGGAAAGGGTACAGCGCCCGGCTGCAGGTGCACCGCAGGTTACTCACCTGTTTGAAGTGTTCGGTGAAGAGGACTCCAGTGTGACCGGCAGTGATTTTAGCCCTCTGCGCTTCTGATGGCTTTTACATCTGACAGGGATCAACCTCAAATGGAGGGTAATTTGCTGACTTCATCCTCTCTGTGACCTTTGTCAGCTTCTGGAAATAAAGGGGGGAAAAAAAGTCAAAGAATTGAATGAAAGCGCACGTCCTGTTGAGCGAGGACGTGGACGCGTGTGCTGTTGGTTGAGGGGGTGTTTCTGAGAGAGGGGGGCCCACTGAAGTACTGACGATCTGACCCCGGCTTTTCG
Source organism: Conger conger (assembly GCF_963514075.1). Lineage (NCBI taxonomy): Eukaryota > Metazoa > Chordata > Actinopteri > Anguilliformes > Congridae > Conger > Conger conger. Next base: position 1,479,901 of record NC_083776.1, read on the forward strand.
TTCAAAGCTCGCAGAGTTACAGAGTTTGCCCCGTAGAAACTCTCCTCAGAAGCTTCCAGTTCACTGTCCGAAAGGGGCGGCGTGTAGCGTAGTGGTTAAGGTAAATGACTGGGACACACACAGCCGTTGGGCCCTTGAGCAAAGCCCTTAACCCTGCATTGCTCCAGGGGAGGATTGTCTCCTGCTTAGTCTAATCAACTGTACGTCGCTCTGGATAAGAGCGTCTGCCAAATGCCATTAATGTAATGTAATGTAATGAAAGGTCTGGGGGAGGAGGGGGTCTCGCCCCTCGTGCCCTGCCAGCATGAAACGGTCTCCCAAACGTTGCTGCCATGTTGTGCCAACGTTATAACATCGACAGAACACTTAGCTGGGATAGGAGCGGTCTGGACTGAATACATGTTTAAAAAAATACCCCCCAAACCCCCCCCCCCCCCCCCCCCCCAAAAAAAACACTCTCTCTCCTGTCTCTTATTCTCCTCGTTTCTGATTCTTCTCTGTTCTTCCCTCCCTCTCTGCTCTTTCTCTCTCCCCTTCCCCGCTTTTCTTCTCCTCTCTTTTCTCTTTCTTTCCTCCTCTTGTCATTTAAATGGGGTCTCTGCTCGTGTTTCTGCCCGCTTGTGTGTGTGTGTGTGTGTGTGTGTGTGTGTGTGGTAGAGCTGTGAGATCTCAGACGCACAGAAACCCAGGGAAACTGAATCTGACAAATGGCCTGAAAGGTGAGTACTGTATTTTAAACCTGAACCACCGCAGACCCCCCCCCCCTCCCCATCCCTCCCTGCTCCTGAGCCTGATGAAGCTCATGGGACGGGGGAAGAAGCCCAAATCAAAGAGGAACAATCAGCAAATGTAAATAATCATTTTCCCTTTGAGGAGACAACCTGGCAAACAAGATGAGAACTGGTCCCAAGGCTACAGGAGGATGGGGACACTGTGAACTTGACTCCTTGGACTTTCTGCCTCCGACTGAGCAAATAATTACTCCTTCTCCCTGTTCCAACACTGTGACAGTACAGCGCGACTGTGTAGATCCAATGACAAACACCCCCTGTTCCAACACTGTGTCAATACTGCACCACAGTAGTGGTTAAGGCACATGACTGGGACCCGCAAGGTCGGCAGATCGAATCCCGGTGTAGCCACAATAAGATCTGCACAGCCGTTGGGCCCTTGAGCAAGGCCCTTAACCCTGCATTGCTCCAGGGGGGGATTGTCTCCTGCTTAGTCTAATCAACTGTACATCGCTCTGGATAAGAGTGTCAGCCAAATGGCATTAATGTAATGTGTAGATCCAATGTGTAGATCCAATGACAAACACCCCCTTTGTCCAACATAGATCCAACGCAGACAGAACTGCTCTGCTGTGTGGGTCCAAACAGAAGCAGGGTTGTGTAGGTCATTACATCCTATCCCATGTGGCAGGTATGGGCAATACGAACGGCGTGTGTGGAGTTTCTAACCGCTGATTATGGGAATGGCATTGTCCATGAGGTTGGTGCTGATGATGATGATGATGATGATGATGGCGGTGATGATGGCGGTGATGATGATGATGATGGCGGTGATGATGATGGTAATGCATGTGAGGCGCGTTACGTGCTCGTGTAAGAGATCGCTCCAGGGCTCCACTGATCCTTTTTGAGTGACGGGGGCCGCGTCGGCATGGCGACGGCGGCGCGCTACATTAGCATACGCGGGCGCTGGAAACCCTCGCCGCCATTACCGCTGTTATTGCAGCGGGGACATGCGCCGTCCGTCAGACGGGGAGCGGCGCCTAATGCCTCTTATCTATCCCTCCGTGACCGCGGGAGCCTCGTCAGCGCGACGCGCCGATGTCCTTTCCAACCGTAGAAAGGTTACCGCGGTTATACCTCTCATCTCGGGCTTTCAAAATGGCGTCCCGTGCATTAGGGATCGTTCGGACATTTCGAATGTGCGAATAATGGGCGTAAATACGAGGAGACGTGCGCTCCAGGCTGACGGGAGGTTTCTGGCACCTCCACATGAGGTCAGCGATTCAGTGCGCCCATGACTCGACCGATCTAAAAACATGTATATCAGATTTGTGCCTTTCAGATCTATGAATTTCACATTTTCTGTAATTATGTATTTTTTCTTGCGTAGAGTCTCTCTGAGCGGGCTATTCAGTCCAATTTGTTGAACGTCCCGCAATTGCACGACCTTTAACCCTCTATCCGCTGTCCCGTGCGTAGCCGTGCGAACCCTACACACGCGTGAAGCGTGCACTCAGCCAAACGACTGGAACGAGTGAGTGAGTTTCGGCGATCTCGTTCCGGCTGGGTGAAGAAGGAGGGTCGCCGTGGAGACAGGAGTGGCGGCCTCTTATCTCGATCCCCGTGCCTCCTCTGGATAAGGTTTCTTGCTTCCTCTGGGACCGGGCACATTAGCTACGTGAGAAAGAAGTGTCCTTCTCCTGTTTTTAGAAAAGAGGGAGTCGGTGGCTTTTTAACAGACCTTTTTTTAGTTGAGCCAGGACTCCGTTACCCATCATCCCCCCCCCCCCCCCACCAGAGGAACGGTTCAATCCACTAATTACTGGAGCCCCCAGCAGTAGCAGGGTCTCGTGTACCAGCTCAGCCCTATAATCCCCCCCCCCCCCCCCCCCCCCCAGGGTTTGTGGGTAAAGGGAGAGCTCTGGGGTTGTGGAGAGACCCCCCTCCCTCTCTCAGTGTAGGGTGAGCTGGCCTGTAGCCGTAGTCACCCCTGCGCTGCTAATTACCCGTCAGATGTCCCCCTCGTGCCTCACGATCAGGGCCCGGGATGTGTGCTCTGTGTCACTGTCCGCTGTCCCTGCCAACGTCTTGTCACGCATGTCCGTCGGCATGGCGATGCCCGTCTGTGGGTGTGTGTGTGGTATGTGCTCTGAGGGCAGAAGGGGTGCTGCCCCCCCCCCCCCCCCCATCCCGAATCCCGCAGGGGCAGCAGCTCTGATGCAGGACCGAGGACCGAGGACCGAGGACCGAGTGAGTGAGTGAGTGAGTGAGTGAGTGAGTGAGTGAGTGAGTGAGTGAGTGAGTGAGTGAGTGAGTGAGTGAGTGAGTGAGTGAGTGAGTGAGTGAGTGAGTGAGTGAGTGAGTGAGTGAGTGAGTGAGTGAGTGAGTGAGTGAGTGAGTGAGTGAGTGAGACAGACCCCTGTGTTAGGGTAAGAGGAGTTCGGTCTTCTCGTTTTTGGCCAGTTTTTTGTAAGTCTTCTTCTTCCTGTGGCCATGTCGGTTTCCCTCCTTATTCTTATCCTCACTGGCTCTTTCCAGCGTTCACTCAAATTCACTCTAAGCTTTATTGGCACGGTAAGGGTCCACTCACATTGCCAAAGCATTCACTGACGTAACAGACATAACAGATAGGCAATAATAATTGAATTACATTAAATAATAAATAAAATACAGGAGACAGAAACTAAATTCGACACCAGAGGATAACACAAAAATGGCCATGAACTATAATAATTTTGCTTTCTGATGTCATTGCTACTCCTGCCTCTATCTCTCTCTCTCTCTCTCTCTCTCTCTCTCTCTCTCTTTCTCTCTCACCTTCTCTCTCTCTCTCTCACTTTCTCTCTCTTTCTCTCTCACTTTCTCTCTTTCTCTTTCTTTCTCTCTCACTTTCCCTCTCTCTCTCTCTCTCTTTCTCTCTCACCTTCTCTCTCTCTCTCACTTTCTCTCTCTTTCTCTCTCACTTTCTCTCTTTCTCTTTCTTTCTCTCTCACTTTCCCTCTCTCTCTCTCTCTCTCTCTCTCTCTCTCTCTCTCTCTCTCTCTCTCTCTCTCTCTCTCTCTCTCTCTCTCAGTCCATCGCTTTCCAGCCAGCACTGGCTCGCCTACACAGCTGCAGTTTCTTTGTAGATGAATAGATTATGAAAATATTTGGTATGCTCAAACAACTGGTCTGACCGAGAAGTCGTGAATTAATTACTGAATCATTCCACAGAACTGAATCATTCGACTGAACTGAATCATTCCACAGAACTGAATCATTCGACTGAACTGAATCATTCCACAGAACTGAATCATTCGACTGAACTGAATCGGTAGTTTTCTACAGCAGATTTACTCTCTCTCACCAGCATCTTCTCCCTGTGACCGCATAGAGTTCCCTCCTCATATTTGTAACTCTCCCTCTCTCTCTCCCCCCCCTCTGTCTCATACTCTGTCTCTCCCTCCCTTGAATTTCTTTTTTTTTTTTCAGGTTTTCATAAAACAAACACCATTAACGAAGTGGCGCGCTGACACAAGCAGGAACTCGGCGGTTAAATTTATGCATGAGCGACTTATCAAAATCCCGGCCTTCCCCGTGTCATTCACGGGCGTCTCAAAGAGAATACATAACTACCGGGGAAGGATGGAGCGAGAGAGGGAGAGAGGGTGAGAGGGAGGGGGGGGAGAGTGCGCGGGGAGAGGACCGCAGACTCGCAACACGCCTTTGAAGCGCTGGGATATTGATATGAATAATTTTAATAATTATTGTGATGGCGCCAGGAGCTGACCGGGCTGTGATACCCAGGTCTGCAGCTGTCCCTGTCGTAAGGCGCTGTGCGTTAGCGCCCGTAAGGCGCTGTGCGTTAGCGCCCGTAAGGCAGCCCTGTCGTAAGGCGCTGTGCGTTAGCGCCCATAAGGCGCTGTGCGTTAGCGCCCGTAAGGCAGCCCTGTCGTAAGGCGCTGTGCGTTAGCGCCCATAAGGCGCTGTGCGTTAGCGCCCATAAGGCGCTGTGCGTTAGCGCCCATAAGGCGCTGTGCGTTAGCGCCCGTAAGGCGCTGTGCGTTAGCGCCCGTAAGGCGCTGTGCGTTAGCGCCCGTAAGGCGCTGTGCGTTAGCGCCCGTAAGGCACTGTGCGTTAGCGCCCATAAGGCACTGTGCGTTAGCGCCCATAAGGCACTGTGCGTTAGCGCCCGTAAGGCACTGTGCGTTAGCGCCCGTAAGGCGCTGTGCGTTAGCGCCCATAAGGCGCTGTGCATTAGCGCCCGTAAGGCGCTGTCCGTTAGCGCCCGTAAGGCGCTGTGCGTTAGCGCCCGTAAGGCAGGTCTGCAACTGGCCCTGTCGTAAGGCGCTGTGCGTTAGCGCCCATAAGGCGCTGTGCGTTAGCGCCCATAAGGCGCTGTGCGTTAGCGCCCATAAGGCGCTGTGCGTTAGCGCCCATAAGGCAGGTCTGCAGCTGGCCCTGTCGTAAGGCACTGTGCGTTAGCGCCCGTAAGGCGCTGTGCGTTAGCGCCCGTAAGGCACTGTGCGTTAGCGCCCATAAGGCACTGTGCGTTAGCGCCCATAAGGCGCTGTGCGTTAGCGCCCGTAAGGCGCTGTCCGTTAGCGCCCGTAAGGCGCTGTGCGTTAGCGCCCGTAAGGCAGGTCTGCAACTGGCCCTGTCGTAAGGCGCTGTGCGTTAGCGCCCATAAGGCGCTGTGCATTAGCGCCCGTAAGGCGCTGTCCGTTAGCGCCCGTAAGGCGCTGTGCGTTAGCGCCCGTAAGGCAGGTCTGCAACTGGCCCTGTCGTAAGGCGCTGTGCGTTAGCGCCCATAAGGCGCTGTGCGTTAGCGCCCATAAGGCAGGTCTGCAGCTGGCCCTCCCGTAAGGCGCTGTGCGTTAGCGCCCATAAGGCGCTGTGCGTTAGCGCCCATAAGGCGCTGTGCGTTAGCGCCCATAAGGCACTGTGCGTTAGCGCCCATAAGGCACTGTGCGTTAGCGCCCATAAGGCACTGTGCGTTAGCGCCCATAAGGCGCTGTGCGTTAGCGCCCGTAAGGCAGGTCTGCAACTGGCCCTGTCGTAAGGCGCTGTGCGTTAGCGCCCATAAGGCGCTGTGCGTTAGCGCCCATAAGGCGCTGTGCGTTAGCGCCCATAAGGCGCTGTGCGTTAGCGCCCGTAAGGCGCTGTGCGTTAGCGCCCGTAAGGCGCTGTGCGTTAGCGCCCGTAAGGCGCTGTGCGTTAGCGCCCGTAAGGCGCTGTGCGTTAGCGCCCATAAGGCGCTGTGCGTTAGCGCCCATAAGGCACTGTGCGTTAGCGCCCATAAGGCGCTGTGCGTTAGCGCCCATAAGGCGCTGTGCGTTAGCGCCCATAAGGCGCTGTGCATTAGCGCCCGTAAGGCGCTGTCCGTTAGCGCCCGTAAGGCGCTGTGCGTTAGCGCCCGTAAGGCAGGTCTGCAACTGGCCCTGTCGTAAGGCGCTGTGCGTTAGCGCCCATAAGGCGCTGTGCGTTAGCGCCCATAAGGCGCTGTGCGTTAGCGCCCATAAGGCAGGTCTGCAGCTGGCCCTCCCGTAAGGCGCTGTGCGTTAGCGCCCATAAGGCGCTGTGCGTTAGCGCCCATAAGGCGCTGTGCGTTAGCGCCCATAAGGCGCTGTGCGTTAGCGCCCATAAGGCAGGTCTGCAGCTGGCCCTGTCGTAAGGCGCTGTGCGTTAGCGCCCGTAAGGCGCTGTGCGTTAGCGCCCGTAAGGCACTGTGCGTTAGCGCCCATAAGGCACTGTGCGTTAGCGCCCATAAGGCGCTGTGCGTTAGCGCCCATAAGGCGCTGTGCGTTAGCGCCCATAAGGCGCTGTGCATTAGCGCCCGTAAGGCGCTGTCCGTTAGCGCCCGTAAGGCGCTGTGCGTTAGCGCCCGTAAGGCAGGTCTGCAACTGGCCCTGTCGTAAGGCGCTGTGCGTTAGCGCCCATAAGGCGCTGTGCGTTAGCGCCCATAAGGCGCTGTGCGTTAGCGCCCATAAGGCAGGTCTGCAGCTGGCCCTCCCGTAAGGCGCTGTGCGTTAGCGCCCATAAGGCGCTGTGCGTTAGCGCCCATAAGGCGCTGTGCGTTAGCGCCCATAAGGCGCTGTGCGTTAGCGCCCATAAGGCGCTGTGCGTTAGCGCCCATAAGGCACTGTGCGTTAGCGCCCATAAGGCGCTGTGCGTTAGCGCCCATAAGGCGCTGTGCGTTAGCGCCCATAAGGCACTGTGCGTTAGCGCCCATAAGGCGCTGTGCGTTAGCGCCCATAAGGCGCTGTGCGTTAGCGCCCATAAGGCGCTGTGCGTTAGCGCCCGTAAGGCGCTGTGCGTTAGCGCCCGTAAGGCGCTGTGCGTTAGCGCCCGTAAGGCGCTGTGCGTTAGCGCCCGTAAGGCGCTGTGCGTTAGCGCCCGTAAGGCGCTGTCCGTTAGCGCCCGTAAGGCACTGTGCGTTAGCGCCCGTAAGGCACTGTGCGTTAGCGCCCATAAGGCGCTGTGCGTTAGCGCCCATAAGGCAGGTCTGCAGCTGGCCCTGTCGTAAGGCGCTGTGCGTTAGCGCCCATAAGGCAGGTCTGCAGCTGGCCCTGTCGTAAGGCGCTGTGCGTTAGCGCCCATAAGGCGCTGTGCGTTAGCGCCCATAAGGCAGGTCTGCAGCTGGCCCTGTCGTAAGGCGCTGTGCGTTAGCGCCTATAAGGCGCTGTGCGTTAGCGCCCATAAGGCGCTGTGCGTTAGCGCCCGTAAGGCGCTGTGCGTTAGCGCCCATAAGGCAGCCCAGCCGCTCACCCTGTCGTAAGGCGCTGTGCGTTAGCGCCTATAAGGCGCTGTGCGTTAGCGCCCATAAGGCGCTGTGCGTTAGCGCCCATAAGGCAGCCCAGGTCTGCAGCTGGCCCTGTCGTAAGGCGCTGTGCGTTAGCGCCCATAAGGCGCTGTGCGTTAGCGCCCATAAGGCGCTGTGCGTTAGCGCCCATAAGGCAGGCCAGCCGCTCACCCTGTCGTAAGGCGCTGTGCGTTAGCGCCTATAAGGCGCTGTGCGTTAGCGCCCATAAGGCGCTGTGCGTTAGCGCCCATAAGGCAGCCCAGGTCTGCAGCTGGCCCTGTCGTAAGGCGCTGTGCGTTAGCGCCCATAAGGCGCTGTGCGTTAGCGCCCATAAGGCGCTGTGCGTTAGCGCCCATAAGGCAGGCCAGCCGCTCACCCTGTCGTAAGGCGCTGTGCGTTAGCGCCCATAAGGCCGGTATTAACAGCGCAGGCGCGCGTACAGGGAGAGAGCGATTCTGTTTTTATTACCGTTTCAAGGAGAAAATATGTTGGGCTGTTTTTCTGAAGTTTGTGTAATTACGAGGCTTCTCTGTTGTGAGGTGTTGGGGGTGCGGTGGGGTGGGGGGAGGGGTTTGCGGGAAGGCTGATGCGGTGTAAATTGATTTCTGGGGAGATCTGATGGATGAATGGAAAATGAACATCTTCATCAGTGACCCTGCCGTCGCCGTGGCGACGATACCTATTCCGGCGCGCCGGCGTGATTGACAGGACCCCTAACGAGCTCTGTCTGAGACCGCCGAGCGCTTCACCTGCGCCGAACGCACCCCTCCCCCCCCCCGCCCCGCCCGTCTGACGGGTAACGAGACCCTCTGGGCACCAGGGTGACGAAAATAAGGAAGAAAGGAGCGATGGAGAGAGGAATGAAAAAGAGAGCTAATGAGGAGGAGGAGGAGGAGGGGGGTGCCAAAAGGGATGGCTCTCTCCCCTGCCATCTCCGTAAGAATCCGGCTGGGTTTTAAGCCAATGATGGGTATTTATTTATTTATGTTTATGTTTTAGTCTATATACTGTCTATATGCAGATCATCCGCATATTTGATGTTATGAAATTCCTGTTCTTTAAGGAGTGTTCAGTAGCATTCAGTAGCATTATAAAAGCGGGCCTGTCTTATAGGAGTGTTCAGTAGCATTATAAAACAGGGCCTGTCCTAAAGGAGTGTTCAGTAGCATTATAAAAGCGGGCCTGTCTTATAGGAGTGTTCAGTAGCATTATAAAAGCGGGCCTGTCTTATAGGAGTGTTCAGTAGCATTATAAAACAGGGCCTGTCTTAAAGGAGTGTTCAGTAGCATTATAAAACAGGGCCTGTCTTAAAGGAGTGTTCAGTAGCATTATAAAAGCGGGCCTGTCTTAAAGGAGTGTTCAGTAGCATTATAAAAGCGGGCCTGTCTTAAAGGAGTGTTCAGTAGCATTATAAAACAGGGCCTGTCCTAAAGGAGTGTTCAGTAGCATTATAGAACAGGGCCTGTTCTGACTGAGGAGCCCGGTCTCTACACACTGAACACAGTGACAGTGATGGCGGCTCTTTCTAAGAACGCCTCGGTCGGGGTCAATGGCCAGGGTGTAGGAAAGGCCCTCTTTGACCCCCCTGAACTGATATCCTCGGCCCTGGCGCCCCCGTGGTTGGGGTCGGGGACTTAATTAGACGAGGTCCACAGTCCGCAGAGAGGCCTGCGTCCAGGTGCCGGTGCCGGGGCGGCTGAGGAACCCGTCAGCCCGGGTCGTTAGTTCAGGTCACTGTTCAGTGTGCCCCGGGGCGGCCCAGGAGGGAGGGGACCGGGCGGGAGGCGCTCAGTGACAGCTCCAGGGGGGAGCGCGGTGTGGCGGCCATCTTAACTCCGCCAGCTCCTGTGATCGGGCTGTGTGCTGAGCCGGTCCCGGAACAGTGCCCCTGACTTCACCCGGGGAGTGTGACATGGTGTGTCTGTGTGTACAGTGTGTGTGTGAGAGAGAGAGAGAGAGAGAGAGGGAGAGAGAGGGAGAGAGAGAGAGAGAGAGAGAGAGAGAGAGAGAGAGAGAGAGAGAGAGAGAGAGAGAGAGAGAGAGAGAGAGAGGAGCGTGTACGTGGTTGTGTTCATTTGCATATGTGCATTTTTTTGTGCAAGTGCGCTTGTGTGCACGTTTGCTTGTGTATCTGCGTGTGTAGTATTTGTATTTTGTGTGACTGTGAGAGAGAGAGAGAGAGAGAGAGAGGGACAGGGTGAAGGAAGGAGAGGGAGAGAGAGAGACAGGGTGATAGAGGGAGAGAGAGAGACAGGGTGATAGAGGGGGAGAGAGAGACAGGGTGATAGAGGGGGAGAGAGAGACAGGGTGATAGAGAGGGAGAGAGAGAGAGAGGCGGTGGGGGGGAGGGAGACAGTCGGTAGCTGTGATATTATTCATTCGGCAGTCATCGCAGAATGAAGAGCAGAAATCAGTGGATATTTATCCTATCACTAAAAGGTGCTGAGATGTTGCCAAAGATGTTGGCAGTTAATCAGGGAGCAGGAATTACTGTAACCTTGATTAAAGCCCCAGAATGTTAATATTATCATCTCTTATCAAAGAGGCGGTCTTTGATTAATTTAATCTGCAGCAGGTCCTTGTTTTGGACTTCACTCCCTGGTGAACACATTCCATCCCAAGCGCCAGAGCAGACCTTCAGATCAGGCACCAGCACCTTTCAAAATCTCTCCTTTTCATACACTGACAATCATTAAATAAAATTGGACTGTATAGCCGCTCAAAACACAATTAAAATAGTTTTATTTTTACCCGCTTAGTTAACCTTGCACAGCCATTGGTACAGACAGATGAAATGGCCTAAACTTTTAAAACGTAACATCGTCTCCAAAAATTAATTAAAGCTATTCCTGTACGGTGACACTCGTGGAGAAACTGCATCAGATACACTCAGTGAGCACTTTATTAGGTCTTCTGCTGCTGGAGCCCATCCACTGAGAGGTTGCACACGTTGTGTGTCCAGAAATGCTCTTCTGCACACCACTGTTGTAATGTGTGGTTATTTGCATTACTGTCACCTTCAAACAGTCTGGCCCTTCTCCTCTGACCTCTCTCATTAACAACGCGTTTCTGTCTGCAGAACTGCTGCTCACTGGATGTTTTTTTTATTTATTTTTTAAAGATTTTTTTTTACCATTCTCTGCAAACTGTTGTGTGTGAAAATCACAGGAGATCAGCTGAGATACTTAAACCACCCTGACCACGTATGCATGCTTGCTGCCACATGATTGGCTGATTAAATATTTGCATTAGTAAGCTGGTGAACAGGTCTGCATTATAAATTGCTCACTGAGTGTACATTTGTGTAATGAAATACAATTTCCCTTTTGCACCTGCTATGGCTTTTGACTTTATCTTGCAAGGTTAGGTTTAGACTGCTGCTGTTCATTTATCAGCTCTGTTGTGGGGCGGCCTGTAGCGTAGTGGTTAAGGTAAAGGACTGGGATACGCAAGGTCAGTGGTTCTAATCCCGGTGTAGCCACAATAAGATCTGCACAGCCGTTGGGCCCTTGAGCAAGGCCCTTAACCCTGCATTGCTCCAGGGGAGGATTGTCTCCTGCTTAGTCTAATCAACTGTACATCACTCTGGAGTGTCTGCCAAATGCCAATAATGTAATGTAATGTGATAATGTATGTTTTGTGCCTGTATCTGCTGTACATCCTTATGTTATTCCTTCTGGAAGACCACATCTTTTAAATGGGCGGCACGGATGGTGCAGTGTGTAGCACCGCCGCCTTACAGCAAGGAGGTCCTGGGTTTGAATCCCCGTCGGCCGGAGCCTCTCTGTGCGGAGTTTGCATGTTCTCCCCGTGTCTGCGTGGGTTTCCTCCGGGTACTCCGGTTTCCTCCCACAGTCCAAAGACATGCAGGTTAGGCTGATTGGAGAGTCTAAATTACCCGTGGGTATGAGTGTGTGAGTGAATGGTGTGTGTGCCCTGCGATGGACTGGCGACCTGTCCAGGGTGTATTCCTGCCTTTCGCCCAATGTATGCTGGGATAGGCTCCAGCCCCCCTGCGACCCTGTTCAGGATAAGCGGGTTAGGATAATGAATGAATGAATGAACATCTGTTACATGGCTATATGTAAATACAAATGTAGATAGTGGGCAGTCAGGTTACTTCTGTAAATATCTACGATATCTTTCATCATACACACAAACTATTTTGAAAACGCATCAAAAATCTACATTAAAATGTGTTAATATGTTAATATAAGCAAACTGTTCCTTTAATGCTCTCAGATTTTGTTTCTGGACATGCAAGTAGGTCAAACTCGTGGGATCTTAATATGAATGCAGGGTATGTAAGAGAAAAAAACCCCCAAAAGAACAGGTGTCTCGCATCGATGGAAAAAGTTCCCCAAACCAGCTGAGATGTGATAGCCCTATATTTCCTTTCCAACCAATCACATGCCCGGAATCACATTCCGGGTCATGAAGGTATGAAATGTTTTGATATATTAATGTCTTCCTCGTACTTCCCAGTGTAAATTCACAGTCCAGCACTACAGTATAGCCCCTGCAGAACTGCATCCTGTATTTGCTGAGCAGATGAATGCGTATCGATGCTGTATTTTTTTCCTGGGGTTTGATTAATCCTGACAAGCTTACAGGTTGTTCTGATTCAGTGAGGCCTTGGGGCACGCAGAGGGAGAACGCTCTTGAAGTGGGGTGACCCCTGGCTGTTTATTTTCGGGTGGAGGTGGGGGGAGATGATCTCTAGCAGGTGATGTAATTGGTCCGGTGTGAGAACAGATTCCTCTTCAGCGAAGCACACACACACACTGCTGTCGGTACTAACCTCTCTATCACTGGAAAAAAAACATTCCGAGAAGCCAAGAATCTTTCAGCATGGGGCCGCACCCCCAGGTTTAAGCAGAAGCGCTCGTATAGAACCGGATAACATGCTAACAGTTGACAGCTTGTTGCAGCCAGCTGTCAGCAACCTGGGACAGACATAGTTTTAGCTTGGACCCTTTAATTCTCTACACTGCAACGATACTCTCATTTTCATTTCTTTTTGTTATTTCTTTGATTTATTGGCATCCTTATATAAAGTTAAATACATTTATACTTAGTATCCACTAATGCCAGTGTGTATATAATATTTTTAGAGTAGAAAACAGAAGTAGAAAGTAGAAAAGTAGAAAATATTAGTTTCTTAATTCTTTTTGCCCATTGGCAATATTTTGTCATTGTTACGACCTCTGTCCTAAGCTTTACGGTTGTGCATCTTTGCTGGATGCACGGCCTCTCTGTTTCACTTCTGTTTTGCACAAGATCAGCAATTTCCGCTTCCGGTTCTTTTCTTTGAAATGGCCGCTGTTTGTATTACATTACATTGTGGCTCCACCGGGGATCGAACCACCGACCTTGTAGGTCCCGGTCATGTACCTTAACCACTACGCTACAGTCATGTACCCTAACCACTACGCTACAGTCATGTACCCTAACCACTACGCTACAAGCTGCCCCAGCCCAGTGTGCATGAGAAATGGATGCTTTCTTCTACGGCACTTTTCCCTTGCCATGAACACTGCTCATTACGCTGCTAACGGCATCAACTGTAGGAGCCAAGATGGAGGCTCAATAACCTCAACCTGCTATAGACCTTCTATGAACGGTCTACTTATCCTCCTGGAGGCCTTTTCTGCCTTTTCGCCCACCTGGCCAGATGCAGAAACATGTGAGATGAAGCTGCAGGCAGTGAAATATCAGGAAGATAATCGCAGCCTGATAGCGATGGGAAAATAAAGGGGAGATAACAGGGATGCTGAGGCTGTGAGCTGTTCCTGCAGTTAACTGTACTGCAGTAGTCTGGCAAAAAAAACAAAACACATTCACACACACACACACACGCATACCTCCCACCTTCACAATGATCCAGTAAAACTGTGTGCCTCATTTGTTGGAAAGAGAGGGACGTGTTTCAAGGTGCTGAAAGAGGCACGTCCTGTTTTTGAGAAGAGGGGTAATTACATACTGCAAATACTACCCTCACTTTACCCAAGTCTTCATCAGAAATACCAGCAGTGAATGGATGCAGGGGGAGGGAGGGAGGGAGGGAGAGAGAGGGAGAGGGAGATGGAGGGAGGGGGGAGAGAATAATTTCCTCCAGAGACTCAAGAGCCCTCCAATCTGCTCAAACTCCTTCTGATCGTGGTGCAATCAAGGTGTGTGTGTGTGTGTGTGTGTGTGTGTGTGTGTGTGTGTGTGTGTGTGTGTGTGTGTGTGTGTGTGTGTGTGTGTGTGTGTGTGTGTGTGTGTGTGTGTGTGTGTGTGTGTGTGTGTGTGTGTGTGTGTGTGTGTGCGCGCGCGTGCGAGAGAGTGAGAGAGTGCGAGTGTGTGTGTATGCGTGTTTCTGTGGATGTGTGTATCTGTCTGCCTGCCTGTGGCTATGTCTGTCTGTGCACTAGCTTAGCTGCAAAAGCTAAGGTAAACGCCAGGGAACAATTTTCGAAAAGTGATTCCCCATTTCTTAGCCATGCCATCGTGTTCATGGTGAAAATTCCTGAACTTCAATCAGCCCCAGAAACTGACAGAAAAAAAGTGTGTGTGTGTGTGTGTGTGTGTCTTTATCAGGGGAGGAGGAAGTGTGTGTAACAGGCAGAATGCCTCAAGTGGCCATCTAGAGAAGTGCACTTCCGCAATATACATGCAGTATACACACCCTTCAGAGTCGAGTTACAGAGTGGACAGGTGATCAGGAGAAAGGGAAAGCACGAAGCGGAACGCTGACACGGAGAACGCACAGAAACAGAGAGACGGGGGAAACAGACTGCCACCGAGGCGCGGAACTCGAAAGGACAAACACGAGACGTGACACAGAGACACAAGACGTGACAGGTCGGCGGTCCTGGGGGGGTGATCCGTCAGCTGTTTAAGGTGTGATCGGTGGGCCAGATGTCTCCAAACGGCTCAGATCAGCCGCGCTCTCAAAGGTCAACGTGCGGCTAACGTCCCCTCCCTCCGTGGGGACGAGGGGAAGGTCAGGGGCGCAGTCACCGTCTGGGGTCGCCCCGCCCCGGACCGGACTCCTTCGGGAGCCCCGGTGTCCACTCCGGCTTAATTGGGAACCTCTCTCGGGACCGGAAGCTTCCGTCAGCGTGACGCTCAGGCTGCTGTTCTTTTAGAGTCAGGCTGCACTGGGGCGGGGATGAGCAACCGGCCCCACACCATTTCAAACGGATTAAATAAATAAATAAATGTAAACATAGTGACAGCCATATTTAAAAATCCACTAATACTATCTTTATCACTCCTGAATGCTGCCTGTATATGACTTATTAATGACTTTGAAGCCGTCCAAAAGCAGTCCCTTTTATCTCCGTGCAATAGCTTGCTGATTTTGGAAGGTTTTTTGTTTTTTTTTGTTATGCAGGAAAGACTTAAGACTCTGAAATATGTTGAATTGACGAACCGTAAAAGTGAGGTTGTGTTTGAAAATCACGTATACATTGAGCTACCTTTCGGCTGAGTTCAGTTCATGGCGAAAAATAATAATTAGTAAAATATTAAATGGTTATTATATTAATCCATTTGTAAATACCTATTTTATTATAAAAGAAATTATTGCTGTACATATTTATTTATTGCTTGTTTAATTTGATGCTGTGTCATCCTAAAAAGAAAACTGTTTTATTTGACCCTTTCAGTTCTCTGTGCGTATTTCTGCCAGGTACTCTGCTGATATTTTGATACATTATAAAGCAGTGACATTGACAACCTGTTCTTTTGATGTAGGATGATACACCTGAACTGCCACTTTTTGTGGTCAATGAGGGCTCCAAATATTTTGGTCCCATTTGTAGTGTATACAGGCCCAAGCTCTCCCTGCACTAGAGCATTCTGGGATCATGTATTATTTGTATTTTTATATAAGGCAAAGCAGTGGTGATTTATGATGAGATGGGTCTCAGAAAAGCTCCTGACACCCACAGGGCGAAACTGGCCAATGAAGAAAAGTTTGTTGTGCAAATCCTCAAAATTAAAAAAATAAAATAAAATATATTCAATTATACTGCAAATTACCTGACTGAGTGATTCAAAATAGGAGAAATTAAAAGATGAAATGAAAATTCCTTTGGGCAAATCCACTGAAGATTAACTCGGCAATTACAGCCAACCGAAGAAATGCTAACAGTAATAAAAGTGTTTTTTTTTTTTAATGCAGTCAGACAGTGAATTATGGTATAAGGTCTCCCTCCAGTGACTGCTCCATTACCGTTTGAATAATAACAGCAATAATATTGGAAACAAACAGACGTCACAGTATTCATGAGTTCTCCTGGGCGGAGGGGCCTGGCTGGGCCTGGCGTTTCTCCGTTGGGGGTTCTCGGATGGTAATGGCATCGATCCCCTCCCACTCATCACTCTGTCTCACCAACGCCGGATCCATACCTCTGTCACGCCGTCTTCCCGCCCCGCCAATGCGCTTAATTTGATCTCTGCCACGTTTTTCCCTCCGCAGAATATCAATAACGAGCTTCTGCACTTGAACTTTGGTCAGCGAGGTAAAACTTTAAATTTGTTGATTTTTTGTTACGGCCGTTGATAGGCGTTGCCGTGACGCACTCCCCGTTGGGCGTTGCTGGAGGAGAGATGCGTGTTCTTTAAACCGCAGACCCCTAATCGGATGCTCACGCTAACCTGAGGAGTGTGTTTCTATGTGTGTTTTGACTATTTTGTTCTCCAACAATCAAATTCCCCAAATGTACCCTGCAGGCACAGCAGTGTTCTCTTAGGGGACGAACGACTACTTGACAAATTGATGATGTTCCTGGCTCGTGGTGCAGTGTTATGGAGTAACAGGGTGCTGCCCCAGTGACCAGCATCTGTAGCGCTCTTCATACCTTTATTTCAGAGAGTGCAGAAAAATGTTTTAACTATGAGTTTACTTGGGCAAGGAAACGGTAAAGGGATTAGGTACTGTCTGGACAGGTATTTGTCAAAATAAACGGTTTAAACATTTTAAACATAATCTTAAAATCATTTCCCACGCTGTGGTTACAATATGCTTGATTTAGAAAAAAAAAAACTGAAACCAAAAAATAAATAAATGCTTTGATCGGTTTAAAGAAGCATTCTGTATCTGTATATTACAGGCCCCTGATTTGCCATTACTCCTTCTTGTGAATGCGGCATCTAAGTAAGGTTTCATTTCAACATTTCTTGCACCCTTCATGCCTAAATTTGATTATCAATTAAATCTTATGTCACACTTCACAATAAGGTACATTCATTTTAACTAAAACTTGCTAACATGAATTAATTGACTTCCAAATGCATTAATTAAACATGAAATTATTCATTATTAAATGCATTTGGTAACTACTAACTAATGTATTAGTTACCTGAATATTTATAAATTAGCAAGCCAGATAATAAACACCAGTTAACCATTCACAAATACATTGCTGTTTTTTTCCATTTCAAGATGTACAATAGTTATTGCCAAAACATGAATTTGTAGCATAAACAAAGCTGTACATAATACAGATTGACAGTAGTTACTTGGTTAACAACGACATTAGTAACATGCCAATTCATGTAACCTTATTGTAAAGTGTTAACAAACATTCTTAAGCAGAAACACAGCCGACTTAGTGTAACTGATGTCTAGCGTGAAGTTTTTACGGAGATATAAGATCATATCCACAGCAACATACACTTTTATGGATTACTACTCCGGTCACGGTTTTCTGCGTAAGCCACTATTCACGATGCGATTTGATGGTAAGACCCTTTTATAAGTGAGGCCCCTGGTCTTGGAAAAAGCTTGTGGGCTTGATGCTGAGATGTAGAGCTACGCCCACAAGCGAAGGTGCTTCACCTGAATCACTTCAGTGCTTTGTCCAGCTGCGTAAATGCATGGAGTTGGAAGGATGGGTTTGCACTTGCACTTCCTGGTCCTGACCACTATCTGTCCTGGACCCACGGTGGTGGAATGACCTTCTCAGGTCTTTCAGTGCATTTGTCCCTGGTTATGGGTATGCACTTTTGTTGTACAAGCCTTTGATTTAATGTTATGATGGTGCGCGAAAGAGTAATCTGTGCGAGTGACGTTTGTTGCTAAATGCTGAAGTGAAAGGCGAGCAGGTCAGGGCGTGTCTGGTGTGTTGGGTTGATACTGTGGAGCTGGTGCCCCCCCCCCCCACAAAGCTAAAATGAGAGCTGAAATTACATGAGAGGTCAGCGATTACGTGCCAGTGTTGACTCTACCACAGTCAACATTTATATTCATGACTTACTTTGTTTCTTACTGTTTATATTAAAGTTATTAAATGATACATTCATATTCAGCCGGAGCACACCATGCTACATTTGCTCTTTCGCCCCGTGCGCAAATCACCCAGAGCCTGGTGGAGATGAGCACCCAAAGCGGGCTAATTTATTTACCCCCCGGGGCATGGCGGATGGCTCTACGGGGTACGTGGGATAAATTGTCTGTGACAGTGCTCTTCCAGTGCTTCAGTTCATTCTTTTATTTATGTACAAATTGTTTTTTTCTAAAGTATGACAGTTTTCTTTTCTCAAAAAGGTTCTAGGTTTGCTCAATTAAATGAACAAAATGCCTCTCCTGTGCTCAATATGAAATGTTCTTTAAGACCAGCTGAAATCAAAGTAAACTTTTTCCTCAATTTAGTCAATTCTTCATAACCGAAATAATATGTCTTAATATGCCAATTAAATGAATAAAATTGTAATACTTGTGTATTTTCACACCAAATCTTTTTTCCATCTACTTCCTGGAAAATCATGTGAATTTAGATTTTATGTCATCGTGTACCAGTGGGCGTGTATATCTGTCCAATTTCCCTTCCCCTCCAATCAGTATCCTTCTACCCAGAGGTGTGCATCCTGATTTGATGTCAGATTGACTCCCCGCCACTCCAAATTTGCCCCTGAAAGATTAGTTTTCCTCAGCACAATTCAATTCAATTTCATATGTATAGAGCTTTTCACAGCAGACTGTCTGAAAGACACTTTACATCGTGACAGCAGGGAAGAAACATGGGTAATATCAGCCCTGAGCCCCCAAATAACATATGGGGGAAACAACTCCCTAGTAGAAGAAAAACCCTCAAACAGTGGCAAGAAAAAAACTCCCTGAT
>NC_083776.1:1502712-1640212 GCF_963514075.1 Conger conger
TAACAAAAGGTGCATCTGACAAGATGGCTAGTCTCTTCTCACTATTCAATTTGCCAGATATTTTCTCTCTCTCCAGATCTAACCCCTCCCTCCCTCCATTTCTACCTTCTCTACCCCTCTCCTCTCTCTTACGCTCAGTGATAAGTCCTCTCTCCCTCTCTTACGCTCAGTGATAAGTCCTCTCTCCCTCTCTTTCTCTTTTGTGATAAGTCCTCTCTCCCTCTCTTACTCTTCAGTGATAAGTCCTCTCTCCCTCTGTTACGCTAAGTGATAAGTCCTCTCTCCCTCTCTTACGCTCAGTGATAAGTCCTCTCTCCCTCTCTTACGCTCAGTGATAAGTCCTCTCTCCCTCTCTTTCTCTTTTGTGATAAGTCCTCTCTCCCTCTCTTTCTCTTTAGTGATAAGTCCTCTCTCCCTCTCTTAAGCTAAGTGATAAGTCCTCTCTCCCTCTCTTAAGCTAAGTGATAAGTCCTCTCTCCCTCTCTTAAGCTAAGTGATAAGTCCTCTCTCCCTCTCTTAAGCTAAGTGATAAGTCCTCTCTCCCTCTCTTAAGCTAAGTGATAAGTCCTCTCTCCCTCTCTTAAGCTAAGTGATAAGTCCTCTCTCCCTCTCTTACGCTAAGTGATAAGTCCTCTCTCCCTCTCTTAAGCTAAGTGATAAGTCCTCTCTCCCTCTCTCACGCTGAGTGATGTGTGTGAGTACAGTTCTCTTTCACTTTTCACAGTGAAGAGATAATTTTTCAAAAGCCGTCTCTTTTTCCGAGCTCAGCTGGAGAGGTCCCAGCCAGCGTCTCTGATGCTAAAAGCAGAAATCCTGTGAGGGGAAAAACTAAAAAACAGAACGGCAACTAAACTTTACTACTTTCTCTCTGTTATTTTTGTCTCGTACTTTAATTGAGGAAGAAAGCCTGTTGTTTTTTTGTGTTATACGTGTTGATTGGACCTTCGGTTGCCTACTAGTCCATGAGTTGTGCGTAGAGAATTTAAGGAGAATGTGCAATTTACAGGCACTGCAGTGTGCAAATGAGAACCGGACATAAGACGCTACATTACCCACAATCCCTCTCTCTCCCTTCAGTTTCTGAGGGAGATGCAGAGATCCTGATCCGGTGTGTAGCACACTGACTGCTCCTGCAGTGGGCAGTTAAAGGAGGTGTGTAGCGTACTGACTGCTCCTGCAGTGGGGAGTTAAAGGAGGTGTGTAGCGTACTGACTGCTCCTGCAGTGGGCAGTTAAAGGAGGTGTGTAGCGTACTGACTGCTCCCGCAGTGGGCAGTTAAAGGAGGTGTGTAGCACACTTACTGCTCCTGCAGTGGGCAGTTAAAGGAGGTGTGGAGCACACTGACTGCTCCTGCAGTGGGCAGTTAAAGGAGGTGTGGAGCACACTGACTGCTCCTGCAGTGGGCAGTTAAAGGAGGTGTGGAGCACACTGACTGCTCCTGCAGTGGGGAGTTAACGGAGGCGAGTAGCGTTAGGCCTGTGTGTTTGAGGGGAGGGTTCTGCACGTGCGGTGGGGGTAAAGGAGGAAAGCGGCGCTTCCGAAGCCTTCCAGAAGCTTCCGGAGACTGCAGGCCCCGCCCTCGCTGCGGAGGTCAGGTGTGGCCTCGGGGGCCGCGCTGTGGCGGACCGGGGGGAGAGATTTCACGCTTTGTCAGAGGAACGGGGGGGGGGGGACAAACAAGAAATAAAAAGGAGTGTGGATGTGAGGGGGAAGCAGCGGAAGAGAGGACAGGCAAAGAGCCGCTGTGGGCCCTATTACTGCCGTCTCTCCGCGCTGGCCTTCTCCGCGCTGGCCTTCTCCGCGCTCACCTTCATGCAGTTTTGAAATGTAAAGATGGTGAATCGCTCAAACCCTGGGTCATTCTCAGGTGCATAATGATGCCCCAGCATTCCCCGTGCTCCCCCCAGCCAGGGATATGATTTATTAATGCAGCGCTTTTGTCAATAGGAGCGTGGGCAGGGGGAGGGGCCGGAGCCCTCAGTAAAGGCTGTTAGTCACACAGGTACGAGTGCGGTTTGACAGGCGTGTGTGTGTGTGTGTGTGTGTGTGTGTGGTGCCTGTTTGTTTGTCTCTGGTGTGTGGGTATCTGTGTGTGTGTGTGTGTGTGTGGTGCCTGTTTGTGTGTCTCTGGTGTGTGGGTATCTGTGTGTGTGTGTGTGTGTGTGTGTGTGTGTGTGGTGCTTGTTTGTGTGTCTCTGGTGTGTTGGTATCCGTGTGTGTGCAAGTGTTTGTTTGTTTGTGTCTGTGGTACACAAGCGCTTGTGTGTGATGCCTGTATGTGTACTGTACAGAGTGTGTGTACGTGTGTGATTGTGTGCCTATGTGTGTGCATGTGTTTGTGTGTATAGTGTAGTGTACGCATGTGTGTGTATAGTGTTGTGTGTGTGTGTGTGTGTGTGTGTGTGTGTGTGTATAGTGTTGTGTGTGTGTGTGTATAGTGTTGTGTGTGTAGTTTGTGTGTGTATAGTGTAGTGTAGTGTGCATGTGTATAGTGTAGTTTGTGTGTGTGTGTGTGTGTGTGTTTGTATAGTGTTGTGTGTGTGTGTGTGTATAGTGTAGTGTGTAGTGTAGTGTGTGTGTATAGAGTAGTGTGTGTGTATAGTGTTGTGCGTGTGTATAGTGTAGTCTGTGTGTGTGTAGTTTGTGTGTGTGTGTGGGTGTAGTGTAGTGTGCATGTGTGTGTATAGTGTAGTGTGCGTGTGTATAGTGTAGTGTGTGTGTGTGTGTATAGTGTAGTGTATGTGTATAGTGTAGTATAGTGTAGTGTGTGTGTGTGTATAGTGTAGTGTGTGTGTATAATGTAGTGTAGTGTGCATGTGTATAGTGTAGTGTGTGTGTATAGTGTAGTGTGCATGTGTATAGTGTAGTGTGTGTATATAGTGTGGTGTGCGTGTGTATAGTGTAGTGTGCATGTGTAGAGTGTAGTGTGTGTGTATAATGTAGTGTAGTGTGTGTGGAGGGAGGGAGGGAGAGGGCTGATTAATTATGGCGGGGCTGCAGTCTGTTCGTGGGGCTGTTTCAGCTGGCTGCTCTGGCTGCTCTTGCCCTGGGCTGTGTCGGTGGGGCTCATTACAGGCCCCCTGGGATCTGACAGAAATTGTTAGCGGTCCGTGATGGCCGGTGGAGCCGGCTCCTTTTCCCCCCCCCCCCCTCCCTAACCCCCCCTCACTCCTGCCCCCCCCCTCCAAACAGGGGCAGGAGAGCCACACCTGTAATCCGCCCCGTCCACAGAGCGCCCGGGGAACGGGGCCGGACTGGCCCCCGACCGGGCCCCTGCCCCCCCACTGCCCCCCCCGCCGGGCCCATGCATTATGTATGCCCCGCACAATTACGGACCTCCAGGCGTCTCCAAAAGTGTTGCACGCGCTCGCCCGGAGGTTTGTTAAATTTTAACAGGCGTTGCATAAAATCAAGGTCCTCCTGTTTTGATCTGTGCGGAATATGAAGAACACTGACCTTCCGCGAGCTCGTCGGTCAGTTATGGGCCAGTAGCCTTGTGTGGGAAACACGCAACTTAAAGTTACTCCAATGGCCCCTTCATTTGTGGACCACTACATTATGAAACTGTTTTAATTCACCCAGTCAAAACATTTTGCCATAAGTTGCATTTATTTCTTGCTTTTCTTTTTATTTATTTCAAATTTATTTTCAATATTTATTTTCCCCCATCTTTTTCCCTTTTGAATAATTGTTCTTTTAACATCTTTCATTTTCTGCGAAACGTTATTTTAGCAGCTGGTTAGGATGTTTAATTCCTTTAATTATGCACATTTGCAGCTGTACTTTTGTGCTACAGTAATTAGATATTAGCAGAATGTTTTAATGCCTGTTTATTTATAATGATAATACTGTATGAATGCCTGTTTTTCGGGGCATAGAATATGATGATTTTAGTAAGTTTCATCAGAGGTAAGGGAGCATTTGTATCTTCCATGTTTTTGTTTTTTTTCAAGACCGCGAGAAAGTTTGCCCTCCTTTTGCATTTTTTACTTTTTTTAAGTTATGCATTATACTATAATAATATAAGGTTATCCTCTGTTATGCCAGCATCCGTCATATGATTGGAAGAGGTTTTTATTATTTTATTTGGCTCACCAGCTGTCTTCCTCCGGAGGCTGAGAGGACAAAGAGAAACTTTCTGAGGGTTTTCAATATAATTTCCGTTTTTGTACATGTTTTTGATTGGCTCAGATAGATTGTATTTGCTCGGAAAGGACATCTTGGATATTTGCAGACTTTTTGAAGACCTGTACAGTGGCTAGCTTTACAGTGGTTGTATTTGGAGGGTCGGGGGGGTCGGGGGGTGGGGAGTGGGGAGTGGTCATGATGGTGTACAGCAGGGGAATACACTTGACGTTACAGGTAAGAAGCAGCAATGGGGGTAAATTGAGAAGTGGGTAAAGGGCCACGGTGGGGCCTCCACCCCCTGTGTGGAGTGCTAGAGCAAGAGACTCCATTTTGAATGACACTGCTGTTAGTGTGTGAGCACCGTACAGTACAGCACATTGCCTTCGAGCGTCACTCAACCGAATCGGTTTTTGCCCGAAGCCCGCCTCCCATATTTGACTTGGTTGTGCAGCCGGAACCTGCTCTTGAATAAGTGTTGAAAGAAATATATATTTTTTTGAAAGTACAGGAAAGAAAAGTTAAACCCAGAAAACTCATGGAAAGTTCTGGAACATTGGGAAGGGGGCCTTGGAAAAGCGGCGAATTCCCAGAGCGTGAGGTCACGCACGTCAGTCTTTCCAAAGGAGCACTTGAGCGCGAGCCTTTTCCACACAATGGCTAATTTATGCGGGAATAGAGAGCCGCTTGGTAGCGAGGCCTTCGCACCAGGGCCGGCCTCCGTGCGGTCCGTCCGCTGAAATGATCGCTTTGGACTGACGGGCAGATTTACATAAATCCTCCACTCGGCAGAGAGGCAGAGAGGAGCCATTTCAGGTTGACGCAAAATAAAAATGCAGGCTTCATTCTCGTTTTTATAAGAAGGAGAACATTGTTTTCAGTCTCCACAGCCCCGACGCTACTGACAACAAGGGAAATTATCTTTTTTGTTTGAGTAAAATTGTCTGTTTTTTGTTACAAAAGACACACTATGTACCAAAAACAGACTCCTGGGATAGGCTACCTTGTAAAAGTAGTAAAAAATAAAAATATTACATCCATTTATGTGGGCATTTTTATTTTGTATTTGGCCTGAACGCAGACAGAAGTATTAATTTGCTCCGTGCTCTGCCCCTCCTCCTTTCCCCGAATAAAATGGCAGAAATTTCACATTTATGTTTTAAAGAATTAACTCAAGGATCAGAGACTAAACAGTCTCGCAGTGCTTGACCTATTCTGCTGGTAATTGCTCTCGATTTGAGAGCAAAACTTTGAAGCCGGGAAAAAAAAATCGTTCTGAAAAAAGACGATGATATGCAAACACAAAACGTTCAGTTCAATTTGCGCTCTTTTGCTGCTGCTAATGGTGTTTCTCCAACATATTCACATAATACAGTCACAGGCCATGACATACAGTAAGAGAGAGAGATGGAGATCTACCTCGCTATTATTTATTTGCTTCAAGCTACTAACAGTGCTGATATCACTTGGCAGTGCTCTCTAACTGATCTTCATCCCGAAAACAGAGTGAGCAGAAGAGAGAATGGGGGAGAGAGGGAGGGAGGGAGAGGGGGATAGAGGGAGGGAGAGGGGGATAGAGGGAGGGAGAGGGGGATAGAGGGGGGATAGAGGGAGGGATAGAGGGGGGATAGAGGGAGGGATAGAGGGGGATAGAGGGAGGGAGAGAGGGAGAGGGGGATAGAGGGAGGGAGGGAGAGAGGGAGAGGGGGATAGAGGGAGGGAGAGAGGGAGAGGGGGATAGAGGGAGGGAGAGAGGGAGAGGGGGATAGAGGGGGATAGAGGGAGAGGGGGAGAGGAGGGGGAGAGGGGGAGGGAGAGAGGGAGAGAGGGAGAGAGGGATAGGGTGAGAGGGGGAGAGAGGGAGAGAGGGAGAGAGGGAGAGAGGGAGAGAGGGAGAGGGGGATAGAGGGAGAGGGGAATAGAGGGGGATAGAGGGAGAGGGGGAGAGGGGGAGAGGGGGAGAGGAGGGGGAGGGAGAGAGGGATAGGGGGAGAGGGGGATAGAGGGATAGGGGGATAGGGTGAGAGGGATAGGGTGAGAGGGGGAGAGAGGGAGAGAGGGATAGAGGGAGAGGGGGATAGAGGGGGATAGAGGGATAGAGGGAGGGACGGCGCGGGGGAGTAGTGTCCTCCCTGGGCGCTCCACAGGTGAGCCTGAGCGATCACAGTGTTTCATGTAGTCAGCCAGTGTCGCCCGCTGCCAGACCCCATTTTCTCTCCAGGACGTCTCCACGGCCTTCAAAGTGCCCTCCTCTCCCCCCTCCCCTCCCCTCTTTACGTGTCCAGTTCAAAGCCCCCGCCAACCTCAAAATGGCACCCCTAACTCGCTCTCCCGCAAAGCAGCGATCGCAGCCCCACCGACAGGGCGACCGGCTCCTGCCGTTAATTAGTCTCTGAACGAGGGGCTCCTTTCCTAGCGTCCTGAGACTGATGAGGGGCTGGAGATGAGACACCCCCCCCCCCCCCCTTGAGCTGGGGCCTGACAGGAGGAGAGAAGAGAGGAGAGGGAGCAGAGGGGAGGAGAAGAGAGGTGAGGGGAAAGGAGAGGAAAGGAGAGAGGGAGGAGAGGAGGTTTTTGATGCTGCTGTGCTCAAATTTTTACACACACACACACACACACTCATGCGCACACACACCCGCACGCGCAAATGCACCCACATTTTATTTGTAGCGGTTAGTAATTTTTTTTAACGCCGTTTTTCTGCCTCTCCATCGCAGCATGGCAATTCTAGAGTGGGTGAAAGTTCAACATTAAAGCGCGTGGCCATTTGAGTTTTTCCCGACATGACTTATTCCTGTGAAATGATTGTATTTATTATTGGTCTGCAAAGGCCTGGACTGCGATGGCTAAACGTTAGCGCCCTGCAGTCACCAGCGACTTTGACTGCTGTGCAGAAGCAGGGGAAGGGCCCACATCCTGCTCTGCTGTCGGCAGGTGGGGTCTAGCAGGGTTCCTTCCCTCTTTTTTTAAACTCGACCTCCAGAAAGGTATACTTTGTTCAAATTCTGGCAAGCATCAATATTTTAGCCTGCCTGGTCCTTCCCGTCATTAGTCGGTGAGTTTGATTTCAGTTCGACTGGAGTTCTTGAAACTCATTTGATTTTGAGTTTGACTGGAGTTCTTGACAGTCAATACGGTTTAAAAGATTCAGTCCAGAACTTGGGGGTGTGTTTGGACGTGCAGTGGGGGGTTGTAGGGGTCTCTGTAAGACTGGCAGATTCCCTCGCACTCCTCAGCAAGATGCTCGGTCTCATGTTCACGTTGGCCTACTGAATGTATTGACTTGTTGTTTTTTGCAGTATTGGATTGCGGCATGCATCTTTAAACATTGTTTATTTATTTTCCAGAATCCAACCCGAGGCACATTAAACTGAAGGTTTCAAATAGGAGTTTGGTTCAAAAATTTACCTTTCGAAGAAAAACACTCCTTGTGTATAACACTCATACTTTTCACCTTTTCATTATGTTTACAGTAAGGCACGCTGTATTCATTATGTTTACAGTAAGGCACGCTGTATTCGCCATAGCAACTTGCAATGCCTTGCAATTATTATTTTTTTCAGAGAGGCTGTTTATTGAAGCGATTTCAGTCCTTGTTCGCGGAGCGACAGTCGATGCAGTCTGAGTATCGGACCTGCTTTCCCGCCGTCACGAGCCCAGTTCCTGTCGCCTCACACCACTACTGCCACAGTGAGGACTGGGAGACCGGCAGCACACCTGAACTGAAGGAAACGGTAAACTGTTTACCTCAAAAACACATTTCCGCTGTCAGTCACGTGCCTAAAGTACTATTTGTCCAAACTGTAATTGAGTATAATGCATGCTAACTCTGCGCTAACTCTGCGCTAACTCTGCGCTAACTCTGCGCTAACTCTGCGCTAACTCTGCGCTAACTCTGCGCTAACTCTGCGCTAACTCTGCCGGTGTCTGTGGAGACTCGGCTTAACTCGCAGGTGAAAAGCAACCTTTTCTCCGCACTGCGACCACATATCTCTGCCTCCGGAGGAGGGCCATCTGCTAGCACTTAGCCATGCCAGCCCCACCACACGTCTGATTGACAGCCTTGTTTTTTTGGATCCTTTACGCATTTCTGAAATCTGTAAAGAATTTTTTTTTTTTTTTAAAGAAGAAAAAATAAAAGATACTTGTGAATCGCGCGGCATGTTCGGTCCAGTCGGTCGATAATTGCAACTGCCTTTTTTTTTTTTTTCGTGATTGTAAAACATTGTTCTACCTTGTCTTAATAAAAATGTATTCCGGGTTTGGGTGTTAATATTCATTGATAAAATACAGCGGGCTTAATTCGTGTTGTGTCTGCTCTGCTACCTTGAAGTTGCTGTGTGAACAGTAACGGCCCCGGTCTTGGAGCAGGAGGAGGAGGAGGATTAAGACGAAGACTGGGGAGAGAGGTAGAGCTGGGTCTCGTTAGCGCTGCCTGCCCGGCTCGCTCTCCCACTGTACGCCATTTACAATTCAATGAGGTGCAGTGTGGCAACTAAGAATAACAAGGAGGTGGGCCAGATGCTACATAACTAGACCAGTCAATCTGTCTCTCTCTCCCCCTCGTTCCCTCTCTCCGTGCTCCGTCTCTGGCAGAGGAAAATCCACGCTCCTTTGTTACCGTCGAGCGACTCTGTTAAATGCAGGGGTACGAGGCTTGACAGGCTTTTGTAAATATAAACGGGGACCTTCGCCGAACCCCGGCTCCAGTACCTGATGCCGATCAGCAGTCCGTCACCTCTTCTACTGAAAAGCAGGGGCTTCCGCACTCGCGTGTACAAACATTAATCTGTGCTCTGCGCTTAGAATTTAGTCTTGATTTTCAGTGTTGTGCTTTACTCTTTCGCAACTCTTTCCCCGACATTTCAGTGCCGTACGAACCAGACCTGGGTGAAATGCATCATTACGTTACATTAATGGCATTTGGCAGACGCTCTTATCCTGAGCGATCATGGTTTTTGGATTCAAATAATGTTCTATGCTTGACTGAGCTTGTCTGGTGTATTGGAAATACTACATCTGCCCTTTGGTCCTCTTGGTTAGCTCAATTGCACTAGGCAAGATGAAGCGAACACAGAAAAGTACTTGAATCCAAAATAATTGTCATTGAGCCAGGTTTGCTGCAAACCCAGAGTTGGGTGAGCATTTTAGTGGAGAATATTAAGACTTGCTTAATTTATTTATTTTTATTTTGGAAATTATTGTGGAAAGATTGGACATTTTTCAGGCTTTGAGAATGTAAATGCCGTTCACAGTTCAGCTTGAAAATGAATATATAAATCAGTTATGGGTGTGGCCTTGGTGGTTGAGAAGACAGAACACTTAACCTGGGTTTGATTTAAAGAAAGAATAAGGATCTCATGCCCCTGTTAGATGCATGGATATACTGATTTATAACTTCAGTGTGAACTCATTATTTTTCCCAGAATAGCAGTTTAAGGGGACAGGTGTTGAGG
Source organism: Conger conger (assembly GCF_963514075.1). Classification (NCBI taxonomy): domain Eukaryota; kingdom Metazoa; phylum Chordata; class Actinopteri; order Anguilliformes; family Congridae; genus Conger; species Conger conger. Next base: position 1,512,294 of record NC_083776.1, read on the forward strand.
GAGAGGCTGAAAAGGTAACTTTTAATTAAAAGGCTAAAGCAGATTATACTTCCTTTAAAGTCTCGGGAAGGTCAAGTTTGTCTGCGGTGAAATGCTCTGCCACTAGTTTTAAGGCTTTAAATGTTTGGTGCAGTGAGAGTCGTAATCCTCTGAGTGCTGGTGCCTGTGTGGGTGGTACAGACGGACAAACGGACGGGAGTGAGCTTCAGGACAAGAGCGATGTAAAATTGCACATTCCTTGGATGGGACCACCTCAAATCCCAACATATGGAAGCCATGTTATTCCATCACACAGAGATGTGGGACACACGAGGGCCCTGGAGATGTTGAGATCCTTTATTCAAACACCCCCCCCAGCTCTCATATTATGGGCTACAGATGTTACCTGGCTAAGGCTCCAACTCACCCACACACACACACACACCAACACATGCACATACAGGCACATACACACACACCGACACACAGGCACACACCTACACACGCACACACCAACACACGCACATACAGGCACATACACACACACCGACACACACCTACACACGCACACACAGGCACATACACACACACACACAGACACGCCTACACACGCGCACACACAGGCACATGCACACACACGACACACAGACACACACACTGACACACACGGACACACACACACACACACTCTGCAACCGTCACAGAGAGGTCACTTCAGTGTTAAACACCTACGCAGCTTGTTTTCCCATCATTCATCAAACGCGTGTCAGAAGTCGGGTTTGAGCGCGCAGGTCCTGCCTTGGCAGACGGCCGTGTGAAACGATGGGTAGAGCGGAAAGCGTGATTAATGGCCGAGCCTGATTAGATGTGATTTCTGCTTCCCGGTCAGTGTGAGGCCGTAACCCACACGCAGGAATCGCAGTATTAGTGATTCATCGCTAAACCGCACAAATTTGCAAGCCTACCCTGCCTTTAATGCCTCCGCATACGATTCCTCAATCGGATAAACGTGCTCTTTGAACAGACACAAAACGGGGCTTTATTCTAGACGGAGATGTTTGGTGTGTTTACCTTCGCGGCTAAATGGAACAAGGAACATGGAAGCCATTTAAATTCTAAATTAGTTTCAGGCTCAGGTTATTCTTCTGTGAAAATGGTTCTGTGAAAAAAACGTATTTTACACTATACACAATACACTATTACTGATTATTTTTATTTTTTTTAAACGATCAAACGTCCCGATCACACTTGAACCTACAGGACATTACATGTCTGATGGGAGTTGTGTTCAAGTTTCAAAAACTGTAACGGACCTCAGGGAAAATAAAATGAAATGAAAAGATTATGATTCCGACTGGCAAGGAATATCCTTTTGGGGTGTATTTAGCACATGCACATCTTAGCCAAATTGTTTTCTAGAAAAAGTACTTAAGGCGCCCCTTGGAAGTGCTTTAGGATTTCGACCAAGCTCGAGGACCCAGTTCTCTCCCTTATAATTGGGTTGTTGCTTTCATTGAAACAAACCATTATGTTATAGCGAGAGTATTATACCCAAAGCATTCCTACTGCAGCGGTGGTGGTCAGTGATCCACGATTAAATCAATTAAATTAAAGCGGACGCGAAGCTTCAAGGGCCCTCCACTACAGAACTACAGATCAAAGGCTGCTTAACATTTCCTTTCCATCACATCTTCATAAGACCAATTTTTAAAGGAATTATTTTGTCTCGCACTTAAATTTAAAGGCTCAATCGGTTAGGGTTATAAATTCAATCTTATCTAAATAATCTTTTTTTCTGGATTAGTTATCTCAAAAGTGTAGTAATTCCTAGCCTCTATTCAATGGGGTACTGCGCTACTTGCAGGGTTCATAATACACATTGTGGTAATTGACACAATGCAATCTAAATATCGCAGCTCGCGTTTTATTGCCACCAGTCAGAAAATACCGAATAAATGTATTCAACAGCCACCTCGGACGGTATGCTGTTTTTTATTGCGAAACCTGGAAAATCACATTAGCGCATTAACATATTGGGGATTATCGCAGAAGAAGTTTTAACTCCCGCGTGCATTTTTAATCTATTTATTTCTCGACTGTGAGCGCACACGCCCCTCGTTGTTTTAATAACCCAGATTTGATGTGAGGAATTATTCATGCGGTTTCCCCGACGCCAGGCCCGGCTGCTGAAGTTGTAGAAAGGGGCGCTGCCTTCGACGTGCAGCGGAGCAGAAACGCTGGGAGCAGAAACGCTGGGAGCCAGCTGATCGCCGCTCCGTGTTTTCAGGCTAAACACGAACACCTCCACTGACCTCGGACACTCCCAGACACGCACACAACGAAGGTACGAGAGGGACTCACAGGGTCTCCGTGCTATGAGGGTGCCAAGTGAAAATAAAATCTCTCCAGAAACTATGATTCAGAGGTCAGCATTAACATTAACTGCTTTCATTTTGAATTTAGCCGTATGGTGCATCAGGTATGCATATACAAAAGCTTCACATATGAGAAAAATCTCAAATTTCCTTCCAAATGTTTTACAAATGTATGCATCAGCGGATGACATTCCAATGTTAGTCATAAATATGAGAATAAAATCTTCTTAAGAGTACACTTACATTGGCAAAGCATTTATTGATGTAACAAGTATAATAATTGAACTACTATAAACAGAATAAATAAATTAGAGAAAATAAAATTAGAAATAAAATCAAGAGGATAACACATTAAAAATGGCAATGAACTATCATCATTTTAAAACAGCCCACCTGCCTTTCAATAACAAAATAACTTATTCTTGGCTGCAGGTGTGTCACTGTTCAGGACAAGCATGCTTTTTCTGAAAAAATGTAAAAGTGTCAGTGCAGTTGCCAAGTGCTTGGGCCCTGAGCACAGTGAAAACTTGCACGTTATCGGACTTCCAAAAACACTTTTTGGGGTTGGAACCCCGGCTATGTGAGCAGCATAACAGAAAGTATGCAGTCAATATTACTGACCAGTTTGGGGTTTGCCACATGTCTTCAAGCGTATTTGTATATGGCCACAGTTGGGTACCACTGTTGCCTCCAGGAAGTTAATTCCGAACTTGAAATTGCGACTTGTTCTTCAGAAGATGGGTGGCTAGAAATTTGATGGGATTGGGAGGTCTTTCCTTGGCCAGTGAAAAGTGATTTTGGCTGAATGTGTCGATTTTGAGAGAGTATGATATTTAGCTTCAGCAACTACCCTACTATATGAAACAATGATCAGAAACAAGTAGCTAATTTGGATGTTTTTCTTTTTTAAACCAGCCATGTCAAGTATACCAACACCACAAAAACTCTAAATTACATATTTCCTGTACAAAACAAATATATATTTTTGGAACATAACTTGTAGATATACAGTAGCTACCAAATTGTACTGCATAACCTGACTGAGGAATTGCAGGGTTTTAAATGTTGTTTTATCATTTCTATTTTCTGTGGTGGTTCGTGGAAAAAATGCAAAAACCCAGAATTCTCTGGCATATACAATGGGCTCCAGGGGTATTGCCACCCTTGATAAATTTGCTGATAAAAAATGCTGTAAAATAATAATAATAAAAACAATACAGTAAGTGACAACATGTCTAAAGCAGTGTGCTTGTCACAATGATTCAATGGAATCAACCAAAGTCTTACAATTTTCAGAACTAAAAAAACAAAAACGTTCCACAATTGTTGGCACCCCTTGCTTAATTCTTAATTATTGGCACCCCTTTGCACAAACATCCTTGGCAAAGATGACAGCTATGATTTTGATAAGGTTAGAGAACACATTTGGAGGGATTTTTGACCATTCTATTCAGTTCAGACCACAGGTTTTTCATGGGATTTAAGGCTGAGATGACCATTGCAGAACATGGTTGTTGTTTTTACTTAACCATTTCTGTGTGGATTTTGATGTATGTTTGGAGTCATTGTCCTGCTGGACAATCTACCTACGACCAAGACTCCTAGCAGAGGAAACCAGAATTTCTTGCCAGATTTCCTGGTAGTTTGTTGAATTCATTGTGCCTGGACCACAGACAGCAAAACATCTCCAAAACATCAATGACCCACCACCATATTTGACAGTAGGGATGAGGTGCTTCTCCTTGTATGCATTCCATTTTGCTCCCAAACGTGTTGATGAAATGTATGGCCAAAATGTTAAATTTTGGTCCCATCCGATCATAGCACTCTTCTAGTCATAATTCCAATGAGGTTTGGCAGCCTCAAGTTTGGCTCAGGTGTTAAAGTGAATGTCTTTGTTTCAGGAGCCTTCTTTTAACTATTGTGCAATATCATGGAAACCACACTAAGCACATGTAGGTAGGCTACAAAAAAACCCCCCAAAAAAACCAATTTTTGTTGTCATTTTGTCCAAACGTTTTTGCTCTTCACATATCACGGCTGTTAACAGATGGAGGTCGTCATGAGATAATGCCTGAAATACAGCTGAACAGCCACAAGGAATAGTTTGTATGGATCTTTCTTTATGTGTAAAGGTACGGACATTATCACGATCATTTCAAGTTTATGAGTCTCAGTGTTGTCATGAATTTCGTTGTATGACCTATTTATCCATGTGCACAGATTGGGCCCAAAGGGGGCTTGAGCCGCTGTGCTTTTCCCCTCAGAGTCAAAAAGTGCCCCTTTTTTTGGCTGGTGTTAATTGTATTTTACTTTTTTTATAATTAATATTAAATGTAAATAGGGAAATGTATAGTAGTATCCACGAAGAAATACACCTGATCACCATATCAATTTAAAAGTACCCCGCCCCCCCTTCCGAATGGTTTTATATCAATCAATCAATCAACGTCGCAACTTCCGACGTTCCGAATACAACTTCGGCCCCAGTTCGTTTACGGTGAATGATATCACTCGGGTAGGCACTGTTTTAATGATGAAACAACGATTAAACAACACTTACTTCGTTTGTGTGTTATATATCCGTTAAGAAACTATGAACAAGGTCAGTATAACCTGCCAGTTGCTACCTTCACGTCGTCATTACTAGCCTCAGAAATCGCGCGCGCGCAAGCTAGTCGAATTATCATTAAAACGACGTTATCTCCGTCATGCTCAACGTACAAATATGCAATTAATTTCAGAAGCAGGTAGTTATGTTTCTCATAGCTTTGGTAGTTTAGTGATTAGTCACCCCCTTTTCTTTATATCCAGTTTTCTAAAAACGCGGTGTTTAAAAGTGTGTTATTGTTTGGGCAGTTGGCTGATTAGATAATCGCATGAATAAGTAGGTGTAATAAAGTTCCGAATAAAGTGTTCGCTGCGTGCATATGCAGTATAACGAAATGATACAGAACATTAAAACAGAAGGAAGTTCCTTTGAAGGAGGTTCCTTCATTGAATAATGGGTTTCAATAGAATTTAATAGTGTGTGATCGGCGTGGCAACATCGAGGTGGGAATAGTGTGTCGGTGCGGTTAGTGCCTTTTTCAAAAAAAATTTATTTAATTTTTTTTGCTTGAGCCCCTGCCACCCTAAAATGTGCACAGCGCTCATCAGGCCCCAGGTGTCTGCAGAGCTGTTGAGCTTTTGGGAAGATGGTTTGGAAGCACATCTGAAGGAGCACTTGTGACGGTATCGTATATTTACCGTTGTGACATATTCAGGCTTTTTTGGTTTGAGAATGTTTTGCTGATTTCTTTTTTTTTAGTTTATATCTGATCTGTCCACCGCATGACCGTTTGCCACCCCCAGCCCGGCGGCACATCTTGTACAAAAGAAAACTTGTCAATGCATACAGAAGCACATTGGCATTGTGCTAAAGCCACATGATTCCCTTGATTCTGATTAGGGTAAGGTAGTGAAGAGACTTCAGGTTGCAAGACTGACACGGTACCTCCCCACCTGGTGAATGCCTGGCGCTGGTGTGGCTCTGTGATGTTAATAAGCTGCAAGAAGCCTTTCACTCTCGCTGGTTATGAACCTCTTCTGGACCCATATTCAAGAAAGTTTCATCTGTGTAAGGTAAGCTGACTCTTTATGTTCTAACGCTGAGGAGGGAGGGTAACTGTAGCGGTGTTTTGAGGATTGAGGTGTGCGTGTGCGTGTGCGTGTGCGTGTGCGTGTTGTTGATGTTAAACTAGATGAGCCGATCTGAAAACGTTGTCCATGACCTGTGATGAGCAGTGTTGTCTAAATAATGGAGTAGTCCAGCGCAGCGCTCACACAGAAGCTGTGTTGGATTGCTGTGTCTGTGCTCTGTGCCTGTGCTCTGTGCTCTGTGCTCTGTGCTCTGTGCCTGTGCCTGTGCTCTGTGCCCGTGCCTGTGCTCTGTGCTCTGTGCCCGTGCTCTGTGCCCGTGCTCTGTGCCCGTGCTCTGTGTCTGTGCTCTGTGTCTGTGCTCTGTGCCTGTGCTCTGTGCCTGTGCTCTGTGCCCATGCCCGTGCCCGTGCCCTGTCTGCCTGATCACGTGATGCAGCAGGCTTTAACTTTCACTGCTCAGATTTAAAGCATTTGAAATGTGCGTCATGAAACAGGAAGCCCCCTTGTGTGGCTTAACGATGTTTTTTTAAGTTGCGCGTATTCCAGTGATGGATATCTGTGGAGAATGAGCTATTAGAAAATCCTGGCAGAAATTTCAAACGTCCAATTATGAGAAGGCTTCCTCTTTGGTGTGAGAGAGGCCAGGCTGGAAAAAAAAAACAGTCATTTGTTGCTATCATGAGAGCAATATGAACCTCAGACTGGGTTGACTGGAATAAGAACAGCAGCTAATTAAGATTAAGATTGATTTATTTGTGAGCCCTTCCTTCAGACTGGATAGTTGATATAATTCAAGGATAGGAGAATGGGGAAAATGTAATTCTCTTAACGTTTGTGTTTGGCTTTGAGTACCAAAACTCAGTAAAATGATGCTGTTTTCTGTATTTAGTAAACCTGTGCTGTGATCTACTGTGTAGTATGCTGTTTCCACCACAGAATAACTTTTATTTGCTTGACCTGGCTGGGGTTACCGTGTCAAAGAAATACTTAATGTTTGTGTAGGATCTGCAGGAAAGATTCCTCTGGATGGTTAACTGCATCTCAAACTATCACTGTCCTCAGCGTCGTATTCCTGCTTAGTACAACAGTTTAATCAGTTCACTATAACATTTTCTCTCTTAATAGATGGGCAGACAAATAATATTTAGTCCTGCATTCTGTGTGGGTATGTTTATTCAACTGAGCTTATTGTGTGGAATTGCCAGTTTGAGGATTATTGTTGTTGCATGACTAATTCAAAATGTTTTCCATACCTTTGTGTCACTAAAAAAGTATTTTGAATTTATTCAAATGTAACATCTGTCTGGATGGGACTCCAGCAGAAACGGCAGAGGAAGGAATAAATGAAATCATTCATTCGTCCAAAATAAAAGTGTAAAAATAACCCACCGCTCCGTGGCCAGTGCACTCACAGCCCAATTTTCGGAGGGAGAGTGAAAATTTCCGTGGTTGAAACTATTTCTGTGGGAAAATGTTGAGTTTTTCCTGTGTAGGCCCGGATTCTCTCCAGGTTTAGAGCGTTAGTCCGTCCGGTCAGACTTCCCCGTCCTGGAGGCAGTCGGCTGTACCCTCGCTCACCGTCTCGAAAACCTTCTCCCTTCTGGAAACGTTAAAGGCCACTCTGGCTGTGAACTCACTCCCACGCGATTCTCCTTCCTGCACATTCGAGAACCTTCTGCTGCGTGCTCGGCCGCTGTTCTCCCTACGCCTCCAGTCTGTTCCCCAACCTTTCATCACGGCCCAGAAAAACCCAAGAAGTAACATTGCATTACATTACATTATATTAATGGCATTTGGCAGACGCTCTTATCCAGAGTGACGTACCGTTGACTAGACTAAGCAGGAGACAATCCTCCCCTGGAGCAATGCAGGGTTAAGGGTCCCAGTGACAAAGTGAAAAGGTCTCAACCATTCTCAATTAAAGGTCCCATTAAGAAAGCGTAACCACTACTGATTGACCAATCACCAAACTTAAAAAACGCGCCTGATCAGTGAGGTAAACTAGGAAGTAAAGTAAAAGTTCAGTCACACTAATTTAAAAATAAATTATATCGTAAATTAACCCCTTGCACTCGGCACAAAGTACAATCCCTTTCGCTATGAGGGTTACACGAAGATGCTTGCAATATTGCTTTACTGGCTTCACAGGCTTCCACTGTGTGCAAGAAGCACTCTGTGTTGAAAGGCTTTTTATTGGCTGTTTTATGCTCCAATAAAAATCCTTTCATTTCCCTCCTTCTCTACCTGGGTCTGCCGGAACCGAAACGCTGGCTTGAAATGGCCGATTATGAGCGATGATTACAGTATCTGAGCCGTTTATCCCTGCGCCCTGTAATCGTAACTGATGTGTGCAGTTCAGCGGAAACTGAAGGTGAAGCTAACCACATGGAAAAGCAGTCAGGGGTTCTTCACCAAGCAGATCAGCCCTGTCTGAACCTTCTTCTGGGTCTTTGTTTTGGATTTTATAACAAGCTTTTGTGTGATCGTTGCACAAGAGGGATGGATAGATAGATAGATGGTGCCATTTGCATAGCGCTTTTTTCTAGACACTCAAAGCGCTTACTGTGATGAGGGGGAAATTCGCCTCAGCCACCTGGTTGATGCACGGCTGCCATTTTGCGCCAGAACGCCCACCACACACCAGCTGAGGTGCAGAGGGAGAGAACAATGTTTTTGCCAATTGAATCAGGGGATGATTAGGTGGCGGGTTGAGAGAGCCAGGGTTGGTGAATTTAGCCAGGACACCGGGGAACCCCCGACTCTTTGTGAAGAGTGTTACAGGATCTTTAATGACCACAGTGAGTCAGGACCTCGGTTTAACATCTCATCCGAAAGACGGAGCTGTAACACGTAGTTATTCCAAACTAGTAAAGGCACTCACCCTCACCAACTATTTAGGGTTGCTACGCTGCAGAAATGGACATATAACTCAGCTTGTAGCCTAGTGACTTCGGGACATGACTGGGCCCCGGAAGGTTGGTGCTTCAGCATAAGATCCACACAGCCGTTGGGCCCTTGAGCAAGGCCCTTATCCCTGCCTCGCTCCAAGGGGGATTATCCCCTGCTTAGTCTAATCAACTGTGAGTCGATTTGGATAAGTGCATCAGCTAAACAACAAATTATTTATTATTTTTGATTCCCAGCTGGTTTGCAGCCGTTGTGTCCTTGAAGGTTCTCAACCTGAACAACTTCTGTCAAATATCCAGCCATGATCATGTTTGTTTTGCACAATAAACACAGCAGAAATTCAGTCTGTGTAAGTATAAGAGCTTTTGCTTAATAATGAAATGATCAGTAAGGCCTGTGTACAGCGGATATAAATGAGTGTTATTGCATGATCAAAGCGTTATCATTGAGTAAAGTCTACAACTAGTCACCGAGTCATTCAGCAGTTTACTACACTTGTATTATTATTATGAATTTCAGTTTTGTGCAGTCGGTACAAAGACAATCACAGAGTAACTCACACTTACAACATGACTTACCCTGGTGTCAACAAAGAACAATTTTAAATTAATTTGGGCAGATTAAGCTATACTTAAATGTGTTTAAAAAAACCTTATTACTATTTTTATGAGCACAATTACCGCTCCTGTCATTCACGGAGTGATTAGAGGCAGACGATACGCCCTGTTTAATTTGCTGGAAAAGTGAGAGGCGATGGGGGTTTGGTTGACTTGACACCATCCGTCTCAAGTATTAAATTGTTTTTGGGTTCAGCGGTGAGCCTTGACCCAGTATTCCACCACGGCGACTGTCTGGAAGAAAATGTCAGTTGAAATGGTGAATAAAGTATGACAGTAGCGTATTAATTTTTAAAATTGGGCCCCTGTGAGACGGAGTGTCCCTTGTGCCAGACGGAATTCTCTCCTCGCTGTGTGATGTGTAATAATTCAGTCCATTAACCCCGATATTAGATCCTCCCGGAGGTTCCCCCCGCAATGACAGGGCCCTCTCTCCCGGGGTGAGGAGGAGGGAGATAAGAATAATAAGCATAATAAAATGTGGCTTTGATAAAATGAGGGTTTTTTTTTTTTTTTTTTTTTCAAGAACAAAACGGGAGAAAAGTAACGTCGTCCTGTCAGTGATGAGCAGGGTAGGGGACGAGATGGGGAGATTAATGAGGTGGTAATGGGGGCGGGGGTGTACTGTTGGCTACTGCCTCCAGCCAGTCCCGCACTCCTCTACCTTTACTCCAGCCAATCACATTCAACCTCGCCTTTGACCCCTACTCAGTCCTATCCGACTCCGCCCTTCCCTCACCCAGTCACATTCACACTCGACCCAAGCCCCACCCAATCGTATGTTACACCACCCAAACCCCTATCCAATCACACCCAACTCTTCCCTAACCCCCACCAAATCGTATGCAACACCACCCAAACCCCTATCCAATCACATCCAACTCTTCCCTAACCCCCACCCAATCGTATGCAACACCTCCCAAACCCCTATCCAATCCAAGCCACCCCCCCCCCCCCCCAAAAAACAAAAAAAAATTACCCATGCCAATCCTCTCTCCCAGCTCCTGAGCAGGGGTTGCCAGAGTAACTGTCACCCTTCACAAACGGGGGATTTGCAGGCAGGAGAGAAACGCGAAAGGTCCGCTCTGAATATTCATCTGCAACTGTGGTGGGACGTGGCACGTTTCCCTTGGGCGGTGTTGAGCGTCGCACCAGGAAACGTGTCACATCCCACCACATCCTGGCGCAGCGCTCAAATCTGCACCGTCAGGCTGTTGGGGAGAGGGAGGTGAGGTGAAAAGCTGTGACCAATCAGATTAGGCGGCGCTGCCTGACTGAATAGGATTCGATAATGATTTAATTCCCCCCCCTCCCCGCCAGTCATTCCAGACTGTGAGCTCTATACATTTCCACAGCTAAAGGGCTGGAAACCGTCTGCGGAATCGAGCCTCTTACGGTCTCAAAGCATCGGGCTCCTCTTTGTGTTTCCTCTTCTGCTAAGTTCAATGATTGTCATGGTCATTGGAGTCTTTTCCATTCGCTCCCTCGTTGTGTGTTTGATTTTGAGGTGCGGGGCTTTGGAGGGGTCGTAGAACACCGCCTGTGTGGGTGCTGGGGGTGAAGTGGGGGGCTTCAGTGTGTAATCGACACCGACAGACCGGCGCTGTGGGCTGACGTGACTCGCCCCCCGGCCCCGGGTCCCGGCCGGGCCCATTGTGCCCAAATCGCTCCTTTGTTGGCGGTCATCGGGCGACGTCTGGCCTCAGGAGAACCCGCCGTTACGCCTCTATCGCAGTTCACCCTTCAGCTCAAAGCACGTCAATGTCTGGACGCAGTCCCGCTCCCGAACCCTACGTACGAGACCGAGCGGACGGCCCTCTGCGCTTCGGGACTGCTCGTGTGCCGTCGCAACCAAAGTCTGTGTGATGCAACTTGGCTATGCGTTGCAACTGAAGTTTATAAATGCCAGGGTTTTCCAGATAAGGTAATACCGATGGAGATGTTTGAGCAGGAACAACCGGTTTGGGCTTGCTTGCGATCGCTTGTTCACTAAAATATATCTTGCTTAGATAGTACAATAGGCTGGCTACTTCGCTATCGATAGTAAGTTCTAGCTTGCTCTAAAACTAAATGCATAGTCAAGCTGTGCCCTTTTAACTTGGCCTACATGTTTCCTATGTCGCCGGTTATTTTGTGGAAAGCAAAGCCCACGGACAAACCAACCCGTTGTATATTTGTTATCTTCTTCTGTGGTTTTACTTTAATTCCTGTGAAAATGAAGGATTCTGGACGGTCCTTTACAAACACAAAGTCTGGATCTTTTCAACGGCTCTGCTGTCATCCGCTCGGGGTTCTAAACCTCGCTCCCTGCGTGTGCTGAAATTAGTTCCGACCACAAGTGCAATCCACAAGTTACTTTTTCTAAATTATATGCTTTTCACATTTAGAGGGATTATTTACTCTCTTAAGCTACATTATGTCAAAATTAGCTATCCGTGCCATGAAGAATAATAGACACTCGTTCACACTGAGCATATTGTGCAAACAATGACAAAAAAACATTTTTTTTTTTAACAGATCAAATTAAAGATTGTGGTGAATCAATAGCCTCCTAATTAGGTTGTTGAACGCATGTGTTTTAAGATGTTTTGTATTTTCTCCCCCTTAAACAGGTTAACATGATGGAGGTTTGCCTCGTTATCATTTGCAATGTCTTTGAGTCCTGGCAACGTGTCCACACTTTCACCTATTAGGACCCTACTGATTCACCTCCGTGTTAAACTTGATCTGGGAGTTGGTGGGTTGAGGAGAGTGTACCCTCACCGAGCACTTTATTAGGTATTCATTAGACTTATTTTTTTAGACTATTAGAGTGCGTGCGTGCGTGCGTGCGTGCGTGAATGTTTGCATTACTGTGTGTGTATGTGAGTTTGTGTGCATTACTGTGTTTGTATGTGAGTATGTGTGCATTGCTGTGTGTGTATGTGCGTATGTGTACATTGCTGTGTGTGTATGTGAGTATGTGTACATTGCTGTGTGTGTATGTGAGTATGTGTGCATTGCTGTGTGTGTATGTGAGTATGTGTGCATTGCTGTGTGTGTATGTGAGTATGTGTGCATTGCTGTGTGTGTATGTGAGTATGTGTGCATTGCTGTGTGTGTATGTGAGTATGTGTGCATTACTGTGTGTGTATGTGAGTATGTGTGCATTACTGTGTGTGCATGGTGGTAGTCAGCTCTGTGGCAGCCCATTGTGTGGGACTAATGACCCCTTGACCTCTGCGTTCCCACAATACACCGAGGCTCAGATATACGTGACGGCCTTTTCACGCTAGGTTGGGCTTGACTAGTTACCTGATTAACCCTCGCTGTGTAGTTGTATCCCCAACGGTTTTTTATTTGTTATTGTTGGGACAAATTATCCTATTACCAGCCCAGCAGGGCTCTATTACGTAGAGTGGAGTAATGGGGACTTTGGCTCTTTTCACAGAAAAAGGAGCCATTAGCCCGTTAGCTATTAACAGTCTCCTCTCTCCTCTGGTCCTGCTGTCCTGGGCCTGATGGCTGTGTTCTGTGATTGTGGGAGTCGTGGTGACAGAAGCCCCCCTCCCTCCTCCTCAGACTGACTCAGTTCCTCTTGGCAAAGTCGCGTCTTTCCTTGGTGCGTTCTGGCTGTATTTCCCGATCATTTTAAAGATGATTGAAGATGTTGAAAGATGTTGAATCCTGGGTCATGAATGTAGTATACCGTAGGTGCTGTATCCACTTGTATGGAGTGCCGTTGAAGAACCCCAGAGTTCAAGTCCTCGGTGAGTCTTTGCATCCTTGAGCAAGACACTTAACTTTAATTCACTGAGCTACGTATCCCACGAGTGTGTAATGTATGAAATGTTCACTAATGCAGAGTTAGAATGAATGGCAGAGAAGTCGTATCGTGTAAGTGTGCTGAGAGAAGCTGAAATGAACCCACCGGTCAGAAGAGCCTTTTCCTCATTGACTGAGCGCTTCATCAGTGGGCCCGGAAGTTCTCATTACCTCCCCGGTGTGAAATCCAGCTGTGACCAGCTTGAAATACCGGCTACCAGCTGTTTCAAAACATATCTTGAGCTGGTCAAACCATGTTGAGTATGGAGCTGGTCTGAGCTGGTCGACCCACTACCAGCTGTTTTAAAACCTAGCTTTAGCGTTTTGTTTTTTTGAGCTTTAGAACTGTGGACCTTCAGCACTTGAAGCCTGTGAATAGCCCATGGCATAGACAGATTATACACACTGCCTGATCTGTGCGAGCTGCCTCAGTTATTGCCCCCTTTTAATACTGTGACTGTGGCTAGTGCTTCTGGTAGTAATCGTGTAATAACATTATTATTATTATTATTACTATTATTATTACATGTTCATATAGCACTTTCCTTTTGCCTAAAGTGCGACATAAAACTTATTAATTCTGGGATTAACCCCTGAAGGGGGCTTGGCTGGTGTGGGTTTTTTTTTTTTTGTGGTTGTTGCATTAAATACTTTTTCAGCCTGCAATTTTCAATCACTATGGTAACAAGATATACCGTTTGAAAGCGTTAAAACTCACGGCTCTATCTATATAACCTTTAGATGCCATTGCTTTAGCGACAACCGTTCCTTTGTAACATGTATTTTGTAACAATAACGGACATTATTGTTGTCCATTTTGCCGCTGCATACTTCTAAAAAAAGTACTTGTACACAAGAATGCTATAACATACGTTTTTTTATCGGCACTCTGGAACAAGAAGAGCCCACAGACCAACCTATTTGACCAGTATTGGTAATCCTGTTGCACAGTGCAGGTGTGATCCCCATCCGTGAGCAAAAAATACAGCTAAACCTAGAACTGGTGAGTAGTATGGTATTGAATTCCAATCATACAGTGGTTGTTGACCCATTTGTAACTTCTGATACATCATTTAGCTTCGCTAGCTAGTTGGCTCACGCTGCCTATATGTTGTAATTGTAAAGAAAATAAAATGTTTCACTTTGTCGGTTGTCAGTTGTCATTTCAGGTGGCACATCAAGGTGAAATGTAATAACAGATCATACTTAGCGACCTCGAGTTGACTGGTTAACATTATAGTTAAATAAAATGTAACGCATTAAAATAAAACATTTAAAGTTTTAAGTTTTTAGTTAGTTCTGGTAGTGAATTGGCTGAAGTAGCTATGAATGAAACCATTAAATACTTAACATTACTATTAGTTAATACAATGCATTGCAACGCTGACTTTAATAAGGAATACCTGCATTGATTCCATCATCAGGTTTTGAAGAATAGAATGAGAATTAAATCCATGTGGTTCATCCATTGTCATCCATTCCTTTTGGTTGTAAAATATCTCATCTGTTCATGAAATTCTGTTCAATATTGTGCATTTGGAAACGCACGCTACATTTGAACAGGTTTAGCTACGAGTGGGGTGAGATGGCATTCTCACATCAACACTGAGCCTTTGCACAGGGAGCCTTGACACATTAATCTAGCATTTATCATCAAATACAAATTCATGAAATGCATTCAGGCTTCTCTGAATTGTGAACAACAACAAAATAAAATGCAACACCTATATATAGGCTTTTGTCTTTAAAAGCATGTGCATATTCTGAATAACATTGTCCACAGTTTTGGAACTATTTTATTTGTATTTCTGTATTTGTGATTGGCCAGGTCTGAATCCCCTGACTCTTGGGCCCTCTTAAGCTGACACTTATTTGTTACAAATCTAGGGGCCATGATATATAATACATATAATATTAATATGCATTTGTTAGGACAGTTCTACCGGAGGAAGAAAAACACAAAGCAATTGGTCGAAACCAGCAAACGTTTTTTTTATTTAACCACGGCTTTTGCCGGCCCCTTTTGTTGTCACGGTGACAGTGACAGCTGAGCCCCCCCCCCCTCCACAGTGGCTCGCTCGCTCGCCCGGCAGAACCGCTCCGCCGGGGCGCCTGGGAGCGGGCCTGGCGTTTCTGCCGTTGCCACGGCGACGGGATATTGTCAGACATGTCATGCGTGTGCGTCCGGGGCGAGTGGAGGCTCTGTGTGTGTGTGTGTGTGTGTGTGTGTGTGTGTGAGTGTGAGTGTGTGTGTGTGAGTGTGTGTGAGTGTGTGTGAGTGTGTGTGAGTGTGTGTGTGTGTGTGTGTGTGTGTGTGTGTGTGTGTGTGTGTGTGACTGTGTGTGTGTGTGTGTGTGTGTGTGTGTGAGAGTGTGTGTGTGTGTGTGTGTGAGTGTGTGAGTGTGAGTGTGAGTGTGAGTGTGAGTGTGAGTGTGAGTGTGAGTGTGAGTGTGAGTGTGAGTGTGTGTGTGTGTGTGTGTGTGTGACTGTGTGTGTGTGTGTGTGTGTGTGTGTGTGTGTGTGTCTGCCTGCTCCGAAACACATAAATAAAGGAGGAACGCTATCCGTGGTCGAGCTGTCAGAGAGGAAGTCATCTGTCAGGAAGATGACCCCATCGGTCCCAGTGTCCCCCCCCTGCATTCTCTGTGTTCAATAGCCTGGCATTTCCATCATAAAGACCTGAGACGTGCAGGGCTTCATTCACAAAAACCATCCCCAGTGGGAACGCTGAGGATATGAGCCAATGAAAAGACCTGAGTCTAGAGTCCACAAGGAGAAGCACTGAACCTCAAAATGGCACTGCTGTCCCTGAACCTCAAAATGGCACTAAGGTCCCTGAACCTCAAAATGGCACTAAGGTCCCTGAACCTCAAAATGGCACTAAGGTCCATGAACCCCAAAATGGCTCTGCTGTCCATGAACCCCAAAATGGCACTAAGGTCCCTGAACCTCAAAATGGCACTAAGGTCCATGAACCCCAAAATGGCACTAAGGTCCATGAACCCCAAAATAGCACTAAGGTACATGAACCACAAAATGGCACTAAGGTCCATGAACCCCAAAATGGCACTAAGGTACATGAACCCCAAAATGGCACTGCTGTCCCTGAACCCCAAAATGGCACTAAGGTCCATGAACCTCAAAATGGAAGAAAGACTTATCAATAAAAATATATAAATGAGTAAATAAGATATAACATTGTGGGTAGGGAGCATGGCATTGTGGGTAAGAAGTCTGGCATTGTGGGTAAGAAGTCTGGCATTGTGGGTAAGAAGTCTTGCATTGTGGGTAAGAAGCATTGCTTTGTGGGGAAAGAAGCCTTGCATTGTGGCAAAAAAGCATTGCATTGTGTGTAGGATGCCTTGTATTATGGGTAGGAAGCCTGGCATTGTGGGTACGAAGTAGGGTATTGTGGGTAGGAAGCCTGAGAGCTTTTCTCTCTCTTTTTTCTTTTTTCTGTCTTTAGTCAGTCTCATGCGTGCTCTGTGCAGCAGTTTGCGTGTGTGCACGTACAGAGTATTCACACATGAACATGTGCATGTCCATACACTGCAGTCTAAGTATTTGGACAGCAGTAAAATAGATTTTGGCCACTAAAATGGATGGATTATGTATAAAAAGGAATGTAATTCCTCCGCGGATCACCTGACATGGAGGTAAATATCCTGAAGTCAAAGGTGACGGTCTGCTATTAAACCTCATATTCATTCATAGTTTCATTTGAAATGCAATGTGCTGGACTCCCAAAGGCCCCATGAGCAGAAATTGTGCCACTGTACAAATACTCCACTGGACATCTACACATACAGTACGTGTGTTCACATGAGCGTATGTCAGCTTCATGTGTGTGTGCCTGCATGCGACTGTTCTGTTGCGTGTGTGCGTGTGCGCGTGCGCGTGCGCGTGTGCGTGTGAGAGTGTGAGAGTGCCTGCATGCCACTGTTCTGTTGCATGTGTCCATGAGTGAGTGTGTGTGTGTGTGTGTGTGTGAGTGCAGGTGTGTGTGTGTGTGTGTCCGTGTGTCCGTGTGCCCGTGTGCCCGTGTGCCCGTGTGTCCGTGTGCCCGTGTGCCCGTGTGCCCGTGTGCCCGTGTGCCCGTGTGCCCGTGTGCCCGTGTGTCCGTGTGTGCGTGCGTGAGAGTGCCTGCATGCCACTGTTCTGTTGCGTGTGTGCGTGTGCGTGTGCGTGTGCGTGTGCGTGTGCGTGTGTGTGTGTGTGTGTGTGCGTGCGTGTGTGTGTGTGTGTGTGTGTGTGTGTGAGTGTGAGAGTGTGTGAGTGTGAGAGTGTGAGAGTGTGAGAGTGTGAGAGTGTGAGAGTGTGAGAGTGTGAGAGTGTGAGAGTGTGAGAGTGTGAGAGTGTGAGAGTGTGAGAGTGTGTGGGTGTGTGGGTGCCTGCATGCCACTGTTCTGTTACGTGTGTGTGTTGTTCAGGAGGGACTTGCGTGTGTCTCGTACAGTGCAGACAGAAATGTGGCGGGCTGCGCTACAGAGAGAGATGAGCGCTGAGCCGCTGTTGGTCTGGTGATTAAGCTGTAATGTCGGTGGCATTATCACTCTGCCAGACCACACGGTGTCTTCACTGGGCTGGCTCGCTCACCCGCCATGTTGGAGGCTTGTTCACCAGGCGAGCCGTGCCATTCATGTATATTTCTGGGCAGAGGACCGGCAAAATTTGCAAAGCCATGGCCAATATGGAAGTTGTACTTTACCGTGGCAGCAATGTGTGCCTTTCCGGGCATTCTAGTTTCTCTAGCTTTCTAGCGTTAAATAGTTTTAATATTTCCCGTGCGGGGAACAGAAAGCATGTTTGCTGGACATCTCCTTTAATCCTTTCAGTCCCAAGAGTGCTGTATAGCACTGAAGCATAACTACCCTTAAGTATACTACCCATATCGACCTTATACCTTTTCAACCAATCAAAATGGCTGCTCTACTATTGTTTCCAGCCCCTATTAAAGCCTGACTAAATTATCTCAACTTCCTCAATTTTCTCAACCAAATCCAAACACCCCTTGGGATTTGATTTGGGTGGAGCCACTTCATATTGGGCTTTTAGCAGATGCATAATCAAACCCGGGTGACAGAGGGAAAGTTTCAAACCGGAAATATCTATGCCTTGTTCCTACCATAACTAACTGATCTAGAGTCCGTTCTGACCACCAAGTAATTATTTTGCCCTATGACCACCAATTCATTATTTTGCCCTATAACCACCAATTCATTATTTTGCCCTATAACCACCAATTCATTATTTTGCCCTATAAAACTGTTGTGGGTACAGGTACAAAATTGTGATGAGCCCCCCCCCCCCCCCCCCACACTGCCATGCCACCCATCTCCATTGTTTTGGTACTTTCTGTACCATTGGGATAAAAATGCATCCACTAATTGTATGGCGGCTGTCATTATAGCGCTTTATTGCCTAACATCAGCCATGTCTGGTGTGAGCTCCCCCACCCACTACATCCCCGACAATCTGCCGTTCGCGTTTTGTAGACCTTTTTCTGCACAAGTCGATTTATATTCACTTAAAGTCCTGCCAGGTACGTTGTGAAATGGCGAGTGGTGTGATCCGGGAGCTGATCTCTGGATCCAGATGGGATTTAGCATCGTTGTTATTTTCCACTCACCTGGATCTCTGTGACCTGCTCTGCTCAGCACTCAATCCCCATGGACCCCTGTAGTGTGGGTGGCCTGTAGCATAGTGGTTAAGGTACATGACTGGGACATATAAGGTTGGTGGTTCTAAACCCGGTGTAGCCACAATAAGATCCGCACAGCCACTGGGCCCTTGAGCAAGGCGCTTAACCCTGCATTGCTCCAGGGGAGGATTGTCTCCAGCTTAGTCTAATCAACTGTACGTCACTCTGGATAAGAGCGTCTGCCAAATGCCATTAATGTAATGTAACGTAACCTCTGTGGGACAGGGTGCAGTTATAAAGGTAATCATTGAGACTGGCGATACAGTGTAATGAACGTGGCCCGTTGGCTGCTTTATGGCGGTGGTCCCCCTCAAAACCTCCACGTGCACTCTCAGCCCTGTCAAAGACTACTTTTCATCTACAAAAAGTGTTGATAGTGTTAATTCAGCTTTAACACTTCTTTGAGGGCAGTAGGCATCACATGTACTCTATCAGAGTAAAACATACAAACCAGAGATTATTTAACACTGAATATTTTACTGTGTATGGATACAGCAGCCAATGAAATCTGTCAGTAAACAGTTTAGACAAAAAACTATTTTCAGCTTGTGCGTTGTGTGTAATTTGCAATCACCCACACCCTCCCCCCTCCCCCCCCGGACACAAAAGTCAGATAATTTTCACATGCAAATAAGTGCGCCACCATCAGTGAAGAAAAACTCTGCGCTTATGAAGGTTACACACTATCCCCATATGTCAGACTGAGGCCTTTTTCTCAACTGAACTTGTTTATAGTCAAATTGAGCAGAAGCATAAACCATATTATGGACATTATTAACCTTTATTTATGCAGGGTAAGTTCACCTGAGCGCACCAGCTCTTTGGCAGCGACACCCTGTTAATGCCTCCTTAAGTAACCTAGCGTGCGTGTCTTTGTACGGTGGGAGGAAACCGGAGTACCCGGAGGAAGCCCACACAGGCATGGGGAGAACATGCAGACTCCACACAGAGAGGCCCCGGCCGACGGGGATTCGAACCCGGGACCTTCTTGCTGTGAGGCGGCAGTGCTGCCTGATGGGCTCGGTGGATTCCCCCGATGTTGGTCGGCTCATACCTGGGTAAAACCTCACTCAGGCAGGTGTATGTCTTTGATTTTTGGAACCACAGGGAGAGACCGATGGAAAGCCCCAGGAAAGCGAGGCTGGCGGGGCGGGGCGGGGCGGGGCAGGGCAGGTTTGTGGACATGGAAAGATTGTGGCAACACTGCTGGAGATGGGCAGCAGCATTGCATGGTGTTTATGGAACTTGGTGTTTGCAACTAACAGCTAAAGGTTCGATTCCCCGATGGGGCACTGCTGCCCTGGTCTGAAATCCAGCAATGAAAGCTTGAAATACCAGCCGTCAAAACATAGCTTGAGCTGGTTAAACCATTGGAGTATAGGTCTAACTGGTCAACCAGTTACCGGCTGATTCAAAACCCAGCCTGGGTGTTGTGTCCTTGGGCAACTCCAGGAACCTGAACTGCTTCTGTGAAATATTCCGGCATGAATGGCCTGTATGTAAAATACTAGTCCCTCAGTCTGGACAAAAGCATTTGCTAAATGCCTAAAATGTCTTTATATGCTACGCTTTTCACTCCAGTTATTTAGGATTCAGGTATATTCATTAAGGATAAGATTTGGGTATTACACATGAATTCAGGTGTTTCAGCTGTGTATCTTTGCAGTCTGCTCAGTAAATCCACTATCTCATATACAGTATGGGGCTTGAAACAGGCGGTTGGTCAGATGACCACGCCAGGGTGCTGTTCAGAGCTCCCAAGGGACTGCAGATGAACATTAGCTGTGATTAGCTAACACTGCTGCGATTCCATCAACGCATTAATATCAATTCTGAGAACTGGACACAGACTCAAACAAACTAGACAAATAAATAGGGCTCAGAATGTGTCCGTAGTAATTTTAACATTTGTAAATGCAGCTTATTTAACATACCACACACAAGACCAGTGAAAAACTTTTTTTTTTTTTTTTTTTTTTTTTTTTTTTTTTGGGTCTTCGATGTGGTATATCTTTTACAGATCACCTCTATACGCTGACTCCAGAGTATTCCTGCTTAGCATCATTTTTGCGCTCTTCCACCAATTCATGGCCTCCAAGTGGATTTTATCATTTTTCATATGCCAGCATGATGGATTATTCTGATTTTAGATCACGGCTCTGACAAGGAACGAAAAAAAACAAGAAGCCGGCTTTTGTTGAGCTGCGTAAGTCTTTCGCAGAGAGACGATAAATCTTCCGAGGGCATATTTTACACTGAATCAACCCGGAGCATTCGGTGAAGGTGAACTCGTGTACAGATTTAATTCGATTTTCAGATGCAGCAGCAAAAAAACACACACCACTAACTGAACCATTGACGGTTCAAATATTCACTTATGAAGTAAGTAAACTCTTTGCAGTAGGTTGGTTTAAAGGCACTTCTAGAACGGTTTTCATTGTGAAACCCCTTACAGTCATGCATTCACTCCAGTGCTGAAGATGGATGGAGATCAGTTGTTTTTCCTGCCCACGAATGGTCCTTTCTCACCACTAAACCCTCAGCCCTGGGGCTGAAGCAAACAGTGACACGGTGGTCATATACTAAGGAGTAGAGATGTGGACTTAAATAAAATTCCTAAATTTGTTGCAATACAAACACCTGAAACACAAATGTTTCCTAGACTAAATGATAGTGTACTGTAAATACAGTTGTTCTTGTTGCTGTGTATATTTGTGAATATTTGTCTTCTCCGAAAATACCCTCGGTGGGCTCTCTATGTATTTATTCAACTTCTTTTTTGGACTTAAGTCTTCTGCTGCTGATTAAATATTTGGATTAACATGCTGGTCTACGTACTAAAGTGTGCGCTGAGTGTATATTGAGGAAATGAATTGAGAGAGAATTTACCTTTTTATTTGATTGTATTTGATGCTATTATGCGTGTAAACCCAGGCAGGGCGATGCAGGGTACAGGAGCTTCTCGCTCTTACGCGTGCCAGAGAGAGAGAGAGAGAAAGGGAGAGAGAGAGAAGAGAGAAGTTTGATTTCTCCCTCATGTACCATTTTAATCTCATCTTCAAAGATCCTTTTGTGCCCGAGATGAACTCTTTGTAGCAGTGAGCAGAAGGAAGAGGGTGGAAAGCTGCTTCCTGTGTGAGCACTTGAAGCCCAATTAATGAAGAGCTTTTATTTTCCTTCACGAAACAGAGCCGAGTGGACGCGGAGAGAAATGCAGGCCTGTCCGTCTATTGTGGTGCCAGGAAGGGAAAGTACGAGCGCTGTCCACCAGGTGGCAGCACTGGCCCTTCACGCAGGTAAGGCTATAGCTCTGATTCATTGCAATCACGTTAGCGGTGGCCAATTACCTCGCTGTGGGTGCTACAAGAGTCCTGGGTTTTCAGTTCAGGGGAGAGTTGGGTTTGGGCGCTGTGTTTTGTGGACGGTTCAGCACGGCCGCTAGTTATTGCGGCTCTTGGTTTATTTTCTCCTCCCTGTTTTGTTCCTCAGCTGTCTTTGGTGATGTTCATCGAGTGCGGCACGTGTCCCGATAACGACTGACTTTCAGTTTTGTTTCGGAGTCGTAAGCAAGCTGACCAGTTTTCACAGTAGCGAGAAGACAAATGGTAGCACCTGGCGAATATTTCACTCCTTATTAAGTAAGACGTATTCAAGAAACAGCCAAAGAAATGTAGTTTACTTGGAGTTCACGGCCTCCAAGTTGTATTTGGCTGTTTTTCCACCAATTCCCAGTGGGATTCGCTGTGAATTTAAAACATTTGGCTGACTGAACTTATTGACAGTCATCAAGAGCTGAAATAGGCCTTTATTTTAAAGCTGACTAGTCGGGTCAAATAATATAATTAGAGAATCTTAAGTCCTGAGAAATACTACTGCAGTCAGGCAGCAAGGCTCCAAAAAACGTAGATATGAGGCGCACACACACACACAGATACGCACCCCTTTGGTATGATATTTTGCATTCCTAAATGCATGTCATTTTCTCACGAGTTTTCAAATTGTTGGAGTATTTATATATTCTTTTTGAGTCCCCTTTGGCTTCGTTCCAAAGTTTTTTCAATTCCATTTTTAAATGCTGAAATTGTTTAGAGGAGAAATCTTGTTTTTTTTTGCTTTGAGATGGATAATCGCTGCATTGTATGTACGGCAGCAGTCTGTCAGCACTGTGGCCTCCACAAATGTGACCCAGCAAGAAATATCCCGCCACTCTGCTAATGAATTACAAACAGCAGATGGAAATTCAAGATATGTTGCCATTATTTATTTCTTAATTCGGTTCTGTATTTATTTCATTAAAATGTTGCACAGTGTGGATGGGGTTTAATTGCCCACAAGCATTTGGAAAGAAATCCATCCAGCAGGCATTTTGGGCTGTATGCTGTAATAATGTGAAATTAAAGGCAACCAGTCAGTGTGGAGAAACAGTGCCCCCCTGTTAATGATAACTAAAGGGGGACACGTGTGACCTTAAGGAGGGGCAGACTGGGGATGGAGCTGTTCTGTGCTTGCAGGCCTTGGACATTGAGAGCCAAGCCAAGGTGCTCCAAGGGCTTCCTGCTTCCGGATAGAGGGAACAAAACGCATCCCTGCGACAGCGTGTATTACTTACCGTGCACTCCCTGACCATTACCCTTAATTATCATGCACTCCCCGTGACCGAGAGTTTATTACTTACCATTTACTCCCTTAACATCACCCTTACCATGCACTCCCTGTGACAGAGCGTTAATTACTTACCATGTACTCCCTTAACATCACCCTTACCATGCACTCCCTGTGACAGAGCGTTAATTACTTACCATGTACTCCCTTAACATCACCCTTACCATGCACTCCCTGTGACAGAGCGTTAATTACTTACCATGTACTCCCTTAACATCACCCTTACCATGCACTCCCTGTGACAGAGCGTTAATTACTTACCATGCACTCCCTTAACATCACCCTTACCATGCACTCCCTTAACATCACCCTTACCGTGCACTCCCTGTGACAGAGCGTTAATTACTTACCATACACTCCCTGTGAAAATCTGCATCGCCATTTTAAAGCCATGTGAGAGAGTGATTAAAAATACTTAAGACTGGGAAATAATGCATTCATTCTTCCTCACAATTACATCTGTGTGTCTTCCCCCCCCCCCAGACAGGAAAAATAATAGAGAAACTATCCTTAATTATTCACTGACATTTTTAAATGAAAACAATTTGTCTTTCTGTAATTTGCCAGGGGAAATGAATTTGTAAACAAACAAGTCACAGTTTAGTTTAGTGGTCTGTTTAACTGTTTATTAAACGGAAATTTCTGAATAAAATACATTGCATCTGATCTATAATCTTGTGTTCCAAACTATCAGAAGAAAACATATTGGGCTGTTGCCAGCTAGCAGATTACTGTTGCTACTTCTTATAGTTTCCATCTCTAGTTTCCCATGTTCCCTCCCAGAGAGTATATCCCTGCTGGGTTCAAGTTCAAGCGTGGATCATTAAGAGTAGACAAAAAAAACACTATTGGACCAGTTGCTCACCCCTGTATTTTTTTTCCGAGAAATGAAATATTCAGAGGTACAGTAAGTCTAACTAAACTGACACCATCTCTCTCCCTCTGACCTACCAACGCTACACGCTCTAAAAAGTAGATTTTGCTCATTTATGAGTTCTCATTTGCTAGCTAACCCCTGATATTTCATGGGTCGTATTTTATAAAAACTCGAGACTTTTCCAACCGCGTAAACAGTCCCTTCGAGCAGTCGGTGAGAGCCGGAAAGAGCCGGGTATTTGAGTAGAAAGGCCTATCCGCGGAGAATGATGGCGTCCTGGCTCTTTGAGTCGGAGGGAAATGGCACGGTCTCAGTCAGCGTCGCCGCGGCGATGCTAATAATAACGCGCTCGTAATTTTCTTTGTCTGGCGCGGCGGCGGACCGGGGTCCCGGTGAAACGAAATCACTTTGATTGGCTCCTGCCAGGGGATCGCCCCGGCCCCGGGACCCCGCTGCCGTGGCAACGGTGTCACTCTACCTGCGAGAGATTATTCTGAATGAAACGACGGGAGGGGGGCGTTCTGGTAATGCACTCATCACTCGAGCGGTGATATCTGTGAGAGAGAGAGAGAGAGAGAGAGAGAGAGAGAGACGAAGATAATTATCGCAGCAGGGCGGGCGGCTCAGTAGTCGCGGGCTAAAAAAAGACGCTTCAAAGTCTTCGCGAAATATCGGCGTAATATTGCAATGTTATCGCCGAAGCGTTCCGTTTCTGGTTTAGATGATCCTATATTTATTGTGCCGGTGTAATTTACCCATAATACCGTGCTGTCTTAAAAGGCTGGTTGGTTCTCGCAAACAAAATGGAGAAATGCGGAAAAACGGATAAATAAATTGTACGATAGAAACATTAAGATCCGTCCCTCACACCTTAGCCCTCGTCATCCAGGAGGAATCTCTGTGGTCCCTGTGACCAAAAGAACAGGGACAGCAGTGATAAAATTGTTTAAATGTGCTTCTTTCTTCCCCCACCCAAAAGATTATTATTCCCCCCCCCCCCCGGTTGTGTGCACTGTACCAGCATTTACTTATGGCACTATTTTATGTTGAACATGTATCGAGTATTAGTTACACAGTCAGAATGAGCCCCCCCTGCCCCCCCACACTTACCCTGGGACACTTCACCTCTTGACCTGCCTGACTCCACATGCTTGCTTTGAGGGGTATCACCTCCACTTTGTAGCTGCAACGGATTGGCTCCTCAACTCCTGCCTGATTGGCTGCCCCTGATAGCATCCCTGCAAGGTGCTGTGGTATGTGGGGCCAATAGATTCCAGGAAAACAGCCAGGTCCTCGCTCAGCCCTCACAGGATTGGCTGTCATTGTTTTTGGAATTATGTGCTGATCTGAAAAGACCTCCCGCCCTCCCCTGCTGACAGGCCCCTCTCCTAGTGAATCCCCGCAGAGTCCGGCGAAACGGTCCCGCTGAGGCAACCGGAGCGCCAGGCACCCTGGGACGGGCGATGGGTGCACTTTACGCCCAAAATGTGTTTGTGCTAAACACAGAACCAACAGTCACAAAACACAGCACCAAAGGCCT
The DNA here is from genome assembly GCF_963514075.1 of Conger conger. Lineage (NCBI taxonomy): Eukaryota > Metazoa > Chordata > Actinopteri > Anguilliformes > Congridae > Conger > Conger conger. Next base: position 1,538,398 of record NC_083776.1, read on the forward strand.
TTCAACACAATGTGTTTGTGCTAAACACAGAACCAACAGTCCCAAAACACAGCACCAAAGGCCTTTCAACACAATGTGTTTGTGCTAAACACAGAACCAACAGTCCCAAAACACAGCACCAAAGGCCTCTCAACACAATGTGTTTGTGCTAAACGCAGAACCAACAGTCACAAAACACAGCACCAAAGGCCTCTCAACACAATGTGTTTGTGCTAAACGCAGAACCAACAGTCACAAAACACAGCACCAAAGGCCTTTCAACACAATGTGTTTGTGCTAAACACAGAACCAACAGTCCCAAAACACAGCACCAAAGGCCTCTCAACACAATGTGTTTGTGCTAAACGCAGAACCAACAGTCACAAAACACAGCACCAAAGGCCTCTCAACACAATGTGTTTGTGCTAAACGCAGAACCAACAGTCACAAAACACAGCACCAAAGGCCTCTCAACACAATGTGTTTGTGCTAAACGCAGAACCAACAGTCACAAAACACAGCACCAAAGGCCTTTCAACACAATGTGTTTGTGCTAAACACAAAAACAACAGTCAGAAAACACAGCACAAGGCTGTTCAGCACAGTTGTGTTTGGTGCTGTGTTTTGTAACTGTTGGTTTTGTGTTTAGCACAAAGGCCTTTCAACACAATGTGTTTGTGCTAAACACAGAACCAACAGTTACAAAACACATCACCAAATGCTCTTCAGCACAATGTGTTTGGTGCTGAACACAAAACCGAACACAAAAACAGAAGCACAGCACTAAACGCAAGATAAACAACAGAAGTGTGTCCTATGACACGATTATGCTCATTCCAACAGCTGCACCATATATTCCATTACCTAATAACCTTCCAGAACGTTCTTCGAGGGTCTTGACGACCTGACGCCCAGGCGATCATCATCCTGCACCAAGAAAGAACTTCCAAAAACAAACACGCCTCCGACATCTCCGTACTTTAAGTGGGTCTGATACAGCGGCGCTATAAGTGTCGTACCGTTTTGCTAAATAATGCGTGTAAAAGTTTCGGGCTACTGATCTAAATGCGGCGGTGCATGGACATGCCCGGTATGTAAATGGGATGGTTATTTAAAGGTAAGCGTGGTCCCGGGGGTGCTGGTTCCCCGGGAGGTGCGCTGGTCCCCCCTCCCGGCTGTGCTCAGGGCTGTGAGAGTTGTCGGAGTTGAGGTGCCGCGCTGGAGAGGGGAGGGAGAAGGCTCACTCAAAGCTATTTCTGCCGTGGCCTGGAGTACCGCCTTAGGGAGGGAGCAGAGAGGGGCCACGTTCGTGGGCGTCGCGGTGAGTGACGTATTTGGGGTTCGAGCGCGATGTCTCGCTGCGGTTCAGACCGGCGTGTCTGCGCTCAGAGATAGAACACGCACGTAAATCTCTGCTTCCTTTTCAGGATTCCAGAGGGTTCGGTGGAAACGGAGAGGGATTATTTAGGGACCGTCGGGCACAGACGCACACACCGTCTCTCTACCTGCAACCACAGCCTTGGTTTGTTCTTTGAGGGAAACCCTCTTTAAAAATTTCATTCTAAATGACATGACATTACATTACGTTCCAATCGCTTAACAGACGCTCTTACCCAGCGTGATGAAAATAAATAAATGTGCTTTATTTTTGGGGGGGGGGGGGGTAAAAGGATGTTAAAAACAACGAGAAATGAATACAGGAGCAGAACACAAGCACGGGAACAATCAAAACAAGCAACAAGCCTCCCGGGAGGCCCTTGGAGGATAAGCTCACGTAATTGCAGTGATACAGAAGCTCATGAATACACGACATGTAGGTATCAGTTTTAGCATGAGGCCTCCCTTCACTGAGACCGCGAAAGAAGTGAACGTGCCGGGATAAAACCTCGGTCTTCCTTTGAACTCCTCCCCCCGCCGCCCCGCTCCTACAGACGAATTGAGCACCCCGGCGCTGCCCGCTTCACCCCGCACGGCTCTGGCGCGGAGTTCTCCGTGAGCGGACGCTTCCGGCCTGAAGGGAGCCGGCTTAACGACGCAGCGGACGCGGTTCACGCCGGGCGTGCGGTCGAGGGCGCGGTCGGTCTGCGGAGTCCGCTCTGATTACGACCGCGCTGAAAGCCCCCCCCCCCCCCCGCTCCCTAATGACCGTCTGACACGGTTGTTTGTTTTCCTGATTAAACCGTGAAATTCCCATTTTTCCCTCCCCGGGCCTGTGTTTTCCTCTTCCTGGGGAATACGCTTTCGGAAATAAAATTGGAAAATCAAATAAAAAAATCCTCGGCACAGACACCGTGCCACTGCACTGTGACCACTGCACGATATGGGGGAAGTGTGCGATATGCAATAACGTTATTGAATATTGCGATGATGATATGACTTCAATTAATATTGAAGTGCGGACAGTTCTCATTTCTTTCTGCTTTAGACACACTGCTAACAGTTTATAAGTTTATATCGAGCTGAATAAATGGATATGTACCAATGACTAGACATGAGCATCTACAAAATGGCTAGAAATGTGAACGGTGTGTTAAACTTGATCAGACTTCCAGCTCTTAAAAATGCTGCAACCTTTTTTCGGGGGGAGGGGGGGGGGGGGGGGGTTCTCTCTCTCCTGTCACTCGATAGCCGCGTCTCCTAAGTTGCTGAAAGAGGCGCTTTGACGGCTGTGCCCGTCTTTGTCGGGGGCGGATGCCCTGAAGCCGGTCCTGGGTGTGAATAATGCATGAGCCTCCCAGAGGAGTCCGCGGGGTGAGGCCTGCCTTTAAGAGCGGGCGCTTTGTTGTCGGGGCGCGGCCGGTGAAACGGCGGCTGGGCGTGGAGTGCGCCGTTCCAGGCCTTTGATGCGAGAGGGCGGGGGGACGGGCGGGGGGACGGGCGCGCTGACGGGCGGGGAGACGGGCGCGCTGACGGGCGGGGAGACGGGCGGGAGCATAAAGAGGCGCTTCTGTACCGCCGCCCCGCCGTGTGAAGCGCCGCGCGGGAATATGAGAGGGGACGCAAGATGGCCGCCCTCTCATTGTCCCGCGTTTGAACGCGGCGACCCTTTTAAATGTAAATGCCACTTCACCCCCCCCGCGCCTTCCTTCCCGGGTCGCGACCCCGCGTTCTGTGTTCTGCGTGCGCAGGTGCATTCTGGGATGCGCTTCAGCCGCCGGGCTGCGGCTTTGCGGGTGCGTGCGTGTGTGTGTGTGCGTGTGTGTGTGTGTGTGTGTGTGGACTACTGCAATGAGTTAAATATGGAGGGTTGGAACCTGACGCTTTTCGTCACACACCTGAACCGTAACGCTCTCTGTTTTTTGACTGAGATACTCGGTCTTCAGCCTTTCATTTACAGGGGGATGCAGAGTCATGTACCGCATCATTATATTACGTTACATTACATTACATTACTGGCATTTGGCAGACGCTCTTATCCAGAGCGACGTACATTTGATTAGACTAAGCAGGAGACAATCCTCCCCTGGAGCAATGCAGGGTTAAGGGCCTTGCTCAAGGGCCCAACAGCTGTGCGGATCTTATTGTGGCGACACCGGGGATCGAAACAACCGACCTTGCATGTCCCGGTCATGTGCCTTAACCACTACACTACAGGCCGCCCGGTAGCCTAGCACAGCCAGCAGAGGAAACACAACAGACGAGAGAGAGAGAGCGGGAGGAGCGGGCGATGCCTGGCCCTCAGCCCGCTGGAGCCCAGCCGCTAACCCGCGCGGGAGCCGCCGCCCCGCTAACGGAGCGCCTCGAGGGCCCGCGGAGACCGCCGAGGCGGAGCATCAATCAATTAGCAATTAGCGCACCGCTAATGGGCCCTCCCTGGCCCCCGCCGGGCCCCGGCCCTGCCACGCTATTGGCCGGGTCGGTTGAGTGCTGGAGGTAAGCCTATCGAGGTCCCCCCCCCCGGTACCAGGGTGTGTGAATTCACTGCAAAGCAAGGTTTCATTTTGCACGGCTGTTGTTTTGTGTTTTCTGTGCCCTGGTCCTCGCTGACCGTGAGTGTCTCGTGGGTTTATGGACCAGTGTGGATCTGCCAGTCGCCCCAGGAGAGGAGGTAAGGATGAATATTCCCAGGAGAAGAGGAAGCTATGAGGAGTGTCACAGTCTCACATTTGAGATGGTTTAACAGGCTGTATGGGGTGCTCAGATGCCCCCCTCGTATTGGTCGACACAGTTACAGCCCAGCCTTCACTGGGTGGGGCTAATCACTGTGAGCCACATCTGTGCGTGTGTTTTCCCAGCGCAGACATGCCTGTTACCCTTGGGTTGCCATCGGTAAAAAAACGAATCCAGTAAAATACGGAATGGTCCTGTAAAATACAGAATGATCCCGTAAAATATGGAATTGTCCCATAAAATGCGGAATCATCCCATAACTGGAAAAGCAAAACTCATGTCTGCATTGAACTCATAAGGGACACATTTTGTTTGGCATCTTTGAGAATGAACCCCACCCCAACAGCCCCCACCCTCCTTTCTGGCTTTGCAGATCACCTTACCGGGCTTACCATGCAATGTTCTCTGCATTCATTCCTGAATACGACATGACAGTGCGTCGGAGGTCCTGCAGTGTCATCAGGAACAAGCACACGCGTGGTGATGACAGTGTGCAGACTGTGTTCACCTGAGCAAAACATCTGCCTGTCCGTAATGGATGGCAGGAGGCAGGCTGTTCTATCAGAGGGAGGGGGAATGCAGACTCCTGTTGCTACTTCCTGTGAGGAGACTTGCAGACTGACCCGGAGACAGTGTCGTCATTAACTCGCCGATGAAGCCGTATCCAGAGAGCTTGGCAGTGCTGGCTTGGTGGGGGAGGTTCAGTGAGTTTGACTTTGGGGTCAGGAAGTGAAGCGGCATCTTCTCGGTGCTGATGGCAATTTATGAATTATCGTGAACATGGCTAATTTTGCGCTATTCAAATTCACCTATAATGATACCTTGTTATTTCACTGACACTTTTATCCAAAGCGGCTTACAGTCGCTTAGACTAAGCAATCCCCCCCTGGAGAAATGTGTGGTTAAGGGTCTTGCTCAAGAGCCCAACGGCTGTGCGGATCTTATCGTGGCTACACCGGGGCTTGAACCACTAACCTTCCGGGTCCCGGCGGTGAACAATTGCAGTATCGAAGCCGCCAGCGTACGGTGGATCTCTCCATCTCTCTGGGGCTGGACACGGCTGTTTGCGGTGGAATGTTCCGGAAGCTGGACGGCGGAGGCGTGAGTGTGGAGACTGGACTGGCGGCCCTTTCCCCAGCAGGCGTAATCACGGCCCCCGGACAGGGCGGGGCCACGGGCCCTGTTGGTGGAGTCATGGCGGGTGATTGGCGGCCGCTGCAGGAGTGAGGAGCGCTGGGTACTCAGAGGTGATTGCTGGAGGCGGCGGCTGATGAGGGCCTGGGCGCAGCGGTGCTGATGAGGGCCTGGGCGCAGCGGTGCTGATGAGGGCCTGGGCGCAGCGGTGCTGATTTCGGAGCGCTTTTGGGGTCGGAGAGCCGCGGACGATTCTGAGGTCCGCTGTGTCGGAAGAGAGGCGCCGGCCTTTCCTGAGTAAAAGTTTTTCATTTCTCACAAATCATCGTACTCCCGATCATATTTACACCACACACTCTCGTAAATAAGCACATCCACCAAACAAAAAAAGGAAATATCTTTGCATGCTTCATTGATTTCAAGAAAGCATTTAACTCAATTTGGCATGGTGAAGGATTATGCTACAGAATTCAGCACAGTGGTGCAGAGGGTAATGTTTATGATATAATTAAATCAATGTACTCAGAAAATAAATGTGGAGTGAAAAATTGACAACCAGAGAACGGAGTTCTTCACAGCGAAACAGGGAGTGAGGCAGGGCTGCAGTCGGAGTCCAACACTGGTCAATATTTACGTTAATGAGTTAGCGGTGCAGTCGGAACACTCTACCGCCCCGTACCTCCTCCTACATGACACGGGAGTAACATTCTCACTCTACGCCATGACCTGGTTCTGCTGTCGCCCACTGAAGAAGGGTTACAGCAGAACCTTGCTCTGCTGGAGGACTCCTGTCAGAACTGGGCACTGACGGTAAACTTAAAAAAGACAAAAAATAAATAGAAATAAAAAATCCAGTTGTCAGGAAAATAGGTTGCAGTTCCTCAGAGAGGGAGAGACAGGGAGAGACAGGACAGAGGAAGATGGTTTGGAGAAGACTGGAGATGTTGACTGGTTCTGTGTGTGTGAACCCACACCCTGAGCTTGCCGACGGAGGATGGGACCCCCTCGTGAGCCTGGTTCCTCTCAAGAGCTCTTCCTGCCAGGGAGCGTTTCCTTGCCACAGCTGCCTCTGGCTGGCTTAGGCCAGGGGAAATGGTGTGTATTGTGACATCCTTTGTTAAATGTAAATAAAACTCATCGAGATGGACTGATCAAGGAAAAGAACGATTGTGTGGTTCAGAGGAGAGAGAGACAGAGAGGGAGAGACGGAGAGAGAGAGAGAGAGAGAGACAGCTTGAGGCTCATTTTTCAGCATGCGTAGCTCTCTGACTGGGGCGACATTACTTCCCCCTGAAATGACAAAAAACCCAAAGGACCCGCCCCAGCCTTGCTCTGCGGGACACCAAATGAAATCCCTGATATGCCGTATGGGCAATTGCTCCTCCAGAAAGCCTTTGCATTTCTTCTGTTATAATGACTTGACTTGTGCTATTTCTGTTGTGATTTAGGTTGACTGTAGTGCACTGCTAAGAAGCACCTAGAGAATTTGATCTGCTGTAATATTTTCCTTGTAGGTATATATTTATTTATTTGGAGTTGGGCTCCATCGGCACATGGCACAGCGGGGGTGGGGAAATTGACTGGAGGAGCGGGAGGGAGGGAGGGAGAGGGAGAGGGAGAGGGAGAAAGTGGAAAACAGATTTGCAATATTGTGGCTTGCTCCGGGCTTCGCGGGGTAGAGATGTTCTGCTTCAGTGATGTCATCAAGCCCCCGAGTGTGACTCCCACTCCCCCCCCACACTCCCCCCACACTCCCTCACCCCCCCCCAAACTCCCCCCACACTCCCACTCCCCCCCAAACTCCCCCCACACCCCCCCAACCTCCCCCCACACTCCCTCACCCCCCCAAACTCCCCCCACACTCCCTCACCCCCCCAAACTCCCCCCACACTCCCACACCCCCCCCACACTCTCACACCCCCTGAAACTACCACCACACTGCCAGACCCCCCAAGAACTCCTCCACAGCTCCCACACACTCGCAACCCCCCCCCCCCCCCCACCACCAAAACTACCACACTCCCTTACAAACCCCCCCACACTCACTTACAAACCCCCCCACAACCCCTATGCAGTCCTATTCATCTCCTCCTCAGGCTGTAGACTGGCAGGTGTCAGTATTCAGCTGAAGATAATTTCAGAGCGTTGGGGATTGCTACCCTGGGGAAGTGGAATATTCTACCCAAGCGAGGCGATGGCATATGTCATGAAGGGCAGGGGCTGATGCTCTTGAGCTTTGGCCCAGCGCTCAGGTGTTTCTGTTCTCTTTAGGCTTGACTTCATTACGCCCCCCCCCCCACCCCTTACTGAAGCTTGTGCTGCGGTTGTTTACATTCATGGGATGCAAACGGTTTTATTGTTTGCTTAGAAGTTGTTGGACACATGCACAATGCAGATGGTGTTTTACTCGAAAAGTGTTTACTTCAAATAGTCTGTGTCTGTTTTATTCATACTCCTTGTTGTCAGCTATAACTGTATAATTTCTGAGAGATATGTAGTTTATTTCAATGTACTCATGGTATGTCTACAGTCTAGAAGAGTGAATGTACATTTATCTGATGTATATTAATATTCATAGTTTGATTTTCCCCTAAATTGCATTTGCAGTCTTGTCAGACACCCGCAGAATTAATCTCATTTTCACCTGCGTTCTACCACATTCTTCCCCAGCATTTTGCTTCCAAGAGAAAAAAGAAAAGAAAGAAACCTGAATTTTTAATTGAAATGCAAACTACATAAGTGGTTGGGGCAACACAAAATTGGCAGTGGTCCCCAGCCAAACAGATAAGGACTTTCAGCTATTGGTGTGGCTATCGGCTTGGTCATGTGTGTAATTGCCTCACACGGTGACAGAACCTTAGATGCTCCAGTGTAAACAGGACCGAGCTGGCGGTCCACGAAGTGCCGTTCCGACAATGGCCGTTTAATTCCCATAAAGTTTTATCCAGCCCTGGGGGGGCGGGGTGTGGGGGTGGACGAAACTGTGCCCTGGAATAGAGCCGAGTGTGAAAGAGAGTGAGAGAAAGACAGAGAGAAAGAGAGAAAGACAGAGAGAAAGAGAGAGGGAGAGAGAGAGAAAGACAGAGAGTGAGAGAAAGAGAGAGGCAGAGCTGTTCATCTCCGTGAACGTGATAAGGAAAAAGGAATTTCCTGCCCTAATTCATTGAAATATAACCAGATGGTCCTGACCCTGACTGAAAAGGGGAATGGTGCTGAATGTGGCAGCGCAGTATGTAGGTACCCGCCACAGCTGACAATACTGGTCCCTGGTGCAGAATTAGTCCTTAAAGTTAATGACAATTATTCATAGTTTTCTTGCCGTTTTTTATTATGTTTACAATAATTGTTATTATTGTAACTGTTTAATGAATGGTGGCTAGACAACATAAACACTTCAACAATATGTATTACAGGAAAAAAAAATGTTTTTAAAGTGGGATGAAATGGAGGGAGAGGGAGAGGGAGAGGGAGAGGAGATCAGACTGAGTCATTAATGAGATCGATCAGTTCCAGTGTGCTGGCTGGATGTCCCGTTGTGACCTTGACCTTGAGAAAATGCCCTGGGTCGCCAGGGTTACCGGGGTCGCCGGGCTCCTGACCCTGTGCGCCGGCCTCTGACCCCTGACCTCTGACCTTTCATCCCAATGGATTTGGGGGTACAGTTTGGGGCAGGTGGAGCAGATTGCAGGGGGGGTGGGGATTGACTCCTGCCTCCTGCCTCCCTTCCCCGCCCCCACCCTGGAGAGCCGGAGACGTGGATTAAACTGTGTCAATAACGTTTCACCGGAACAATTCCTCCCAGGGAAGGCGGTCGCCGGGGACGCCTCTGACATTTATTCGGGCGAGAGCGCGGCGGTGTGTGCGCGGGACGTCGTCCGCGGCCGCTAACCGCTAACCGCCCGGGCGCATCGATCGCGGTGTGAAACCGGGGGGGGGGGGGCGGGGGGGCAGAGGTGCCACACGCCTCTCCTCCGGTGCTCTAATGGTAATTGCTTTCGATCCTCGGCTGTAAAGACGGGTGATTTACGGGGTTACCGCCCGCCAAAGGCCACCGCTAAATATTTAGGGAAGAAAAACGAGCCGCAATTTTTCACAGGGGGCGGGGGGGGGGGGGGGGGGTCATTAATACAGATAACTGGAGAGGCAGTTGTTGGACGCCCTGGCTGATCATTTTTTACGGCTCTGTGACATTGCTAGGGCCTCAGCAGCAGGCTGCTTCGCAGACAACCGCAAGTCATCCATCCCCCACAATGCATCACTGAAGAGTGTGTTCTCATCCATCCCCCACAATGCATCACTGCATCACTGAAAGATCCATTGCTGTAGTTCTTGAGCGACCTACTGGTGGTAATAGTTTACCTCCAGCTGTAAAATGGCCCACAGTAACTGTCCAAAGACTTACGTGGAACATTGTGTATCCTTTTTGATGATAAAATGGGAAAATATCCCATTGTGTGTGTGTGTGTGTGTGTGTGTGTTTGTGTGTTTGTGTGTGTGTGTGTGTGAGTCTGTGTGAGTCTGTGTGAGTCTGTGTGTGCGTGTGTGTGGCTGCTGTGTGAAATGCCTGTTCAGGAGGAGAACCTTGTCTTCACCTTCAGATGGTTCTCATCACACTTTTCGATAAGTTCAAGCTCAAGTTCAAACTGATTAGTGCATGTTCATTATTGCTGTGCCAAAATGTCAGTAAACTATTGTATATTCAGAAAATGAATTTCACAGGAATCTCATTATCCCTTTCCCCCTTTATGTCTCTATTCCCTTGTTTTTCTCCCTCTTCTCTCTCCTTTCTAACTCTTTCTAATTCACTCTCTTTCTCCCTCCATCTCTGTCCATTTTGTTTGTGAGAGGGTGTAGTTTAGTCATTTCTCTTTCAGCCCACTCCAACATGCCAATGCTAACCACATTTAAACTTCCCCGGAAAAAGAGTCAAACCTGCCGGGCCATCAATTGCTGCCATCCCTCTGTCCTGCCAATACCCAAAACACACATTTCTGTCAGGCACCAGAACCAGGAACCCAATTGCGAGACCAAGTTAAAGCCTTTATTAACTTTGCAGCAGATCAGACAGGCAGGGTTCAATTACCAGCAAGCAGGATGAGGCAATGTCAGAGATGAGGCAGTTCAAAAATGACAGGCCAGGCAAAGGTTCGGTGTCCAAGCAGACGGGTGCAACAAGGGTAATCCAGAGAGTGGTTGTGGTCAGGGGCAGAAGGTCGAAAACGAACAGGCAAAAATACAAAACCGAAAACCAAGGGCACTAACCGAAAAACCAAGAAACAGCGGGTCGAGGCTGAACAGAAGGTTAATCCAAAAAACGGAACGAAACGGGTCAAAACATTTGAAATTAATGCTGGAGAGTATGGCGAAGGCTCATGACGATCTGGTGATTAACAGAAACAGAGGAGTATAAATACATAGAGTATAAATACATAGATAACAGGGGAAAACACAATCAGGTGTGGGAAACAATCAAGAAGTGGGAGACAGGTGAAACAAATAAGGGGGAATGAATGTGAACTGACAGACAGGCTACGGTGTGCACAGAGGGTAAAAATAAATGGAAACGCTCACGACTTTCAGAGCAGATACAGAAAATACCTGACACACTGTTCGCATTATAGCATTAATATGTCTCACCAAGACCATACCCCAAACGCACACTCCAATTAATGCTACAGCGCTAACATGGTCTCACCAAGGCTCACTAAGACCATTCCTCTCTCTCTCTGTCACTCTCTCTCACTCTCAGGTCCTCCAGGATTGTATTTTGCTTTGAGACAAAGAAGAAGAAAAAAAAGAATCGGTGTAATACTATTAGAAGTGATTTTTCCCCTCAATGATGTTGGACATTAGTTAATCCAATTTAAACTCCCAAGTAAACATAGCTCCTTATCTTTGATAGAGTTGTGATTAACTTGGTCTGTTTTGGACTAAGAGGGGGTGGGGGGAGGGGGGAGGGGGGAGGGGGGGGAGGGGGAGGTGGAACCAGGGCCAGCATTAAGTCTCAAACTGTCCAAAACCAAAACTTACATATGACTAAAGATGCAGTCCAATGATAATCAAGGCATTATACGCGTTTCATTAAGACAGAGGAATACCTATTGTAAAATCCCACTATAATTTATTTTCTGTTCACATATTTATATTTAGTTGTTACTTCCTAAGGAGAGTCCACAGCCATTGAGTTCTGATGGGGGGAAAGCAGAGGGGCTACCGACAGAGATGGGATCGTTGTGTCGTGGCAGGGATTCGAACCCCTGGACTGTCCCACACAGACTGAGCGGCCCAAATGTCCAGTCTCCGGCTCAAAACTGCAACATGGTGCCTAAACTTGACTTCTGTTGTTTTAAGATGCTCTTCACTCGACCATGGGGATAGTCAGTGGATGACGTAACGGGCAAACTCCTGTTGGACGCATTCCCTTCAACTGAAGGTCCTAATGTTCTGAAGCACCTGTTGCTCTGGTGCCTGTCCAAAAGATGTTTTACACAGTTATTGTTGAGCACTTTAGGATGACAGGGCAATCACTTTACAGGGGCCCGCAACAACATTACAGATTTACAGCTTAAAACAGCGACCAAACTGATTTACAACATATGTAAACCCACCACCCAAAATGATTTGCAACATAAAACTACCAACCGACCAGATTTATGACATAAAACCACCTTGCAAACTGATATTTGAGATCACATCTCTCAGAAGGTTCTCAGGGACTGCTATTGTCTGACAAGAAGATGATTGTGGGCGACAGATTCCTGGATAAGAAAACGCTCTCGCCTTGCGTGGAGCGACTGTTCTTCAACTTCTGCCAGCTTCTGGTCTCAAGTTGGATCTTAATCTGCTGTGAGTAAATGCTTTTAGCTGCCTGCAAGACAATGCTCTAAAAATGAATATGCAGTAAAAGACGGGTCATAGTTGAAATCATGCTGGAATGACTGCATTTGAGTGAAAATCACAACTTGACACTTTGGTAATATCACTGGTGCAGGTGGTCTATTTCTAGTGGGTTTTCCCAAGTTTCTATATGTGCTAAATGCGTCAAGTCATTTCACACCTATTAATCTGAGGTCATAGTGGGGTTTTTTATTAAAATGCATTGTCTTTCTTTGAAAAAATAAAAGTTGGCATGACTTCAAAATTTGCTTTAGTCCAGGCCCGGTCCTCCCGTTTCCTAAAGCAATGTTTTTGTATTTGTGTAATGTAGCACTACAATGATTATTCCTGGATAGGAAGTCATTAAACATATTTTCCAGAGCCTTCATTGCCTCTGACTTGTGTACTCTAAAAATGATTGGCAGGTGTCTGGATGCATCTTCTGCTTTTCATTTCATTTGGTGGTGATCGCAGGAATGTATTTGCAAAGGTAATTAAAATTAGCCTCTGTAACAGACAGCTATGTTTTTTAAGAAACCTTGACAAAACAAAAGTGACACTTCAGATTTTAAATCCTTGCAGTTTTCTAAAAAGCGAGTTCTGTTAAACCAGGGCTAAAATCCTTAGCAACTTGCAACCTTTTGCTGGTTCTCTTGTTAAGCTCTGTTCAAGGCCGAATATAAAAGATGACAACTTAGTAGCAAGTGTAAACATGAGGGATTTACTTGGCAGTAGAGGCAAGTGCATTAGCAAGAGGTCTAAAGAGCAAGGAGATGCGCTGAAATATTTATGGAGGTTTGATTCATATCTCTCCCTCCGGAGCAGCTATCGAAAACACGCAATCTGTGGACTGCCTGAAGCCAAACCAGCGAGGAGGTCAGGCCTGAACAACTCGGAGGAGGAGAAGAAGGAGGGAGAAAGGGAGAGATAAAAATATATTCTGTACCTGGAAGCCGGGTTTGGGCTTTGGAGAATTATAGATTTTTATTTTTTTATGCCTTTTTTTTTTTTCCCGTTGGTGTGGACAGATACTGTTCTTCATTTCTCTCATATCTGTACAATATCAAATCTGGCAGGTGCTTGTATTCACAACAAACTCAATTTTGTGGTGGTGCTCTGACATCCTCTGTGGCAGAATCGCTGGCTAACTTGAAAGATGTTGTGTTGTTTTTAATGGTGGGCCAGCAGGTTTTATTCGGTCACGTCAGGTTTGACGTTTCCTTTCACCCACACTGCGGCACTGCTTGCATTGCCTCCCTCCCTGACTACTCATGTTCCTGCACATGTTACATGCAATGATGTGTCATACCTGCAGGAAAGATCTTGATCTTACAGTATGCAAGACACTGAACCCGGTAATTAAAACGGAAATGGCAACAGATGTAATCATGTATGCGCTATGTGCGGTATTGTAAAAAAGAAAATACGACACAAAATTGATCCTGTACAATATTGTATTGTGACCTCCCAAGTATTCCTGTTTCTAGGGTATACAAATAAGGTGGGTTTATTTGCCGAATATTGTACTCAAGTAAATGTACTTTTTACTCAACTTACTGAAGTAAATGTAAACTCGACAATAATAATGACTGAAGTAAAAGTACTCATCGAAATTACTACTTGAGTGAGAGTAAAAAAGTATCTGCTGACAAAACTACTCGGGTAGTGAGTTACTTCATAGGATCTGATTTAATATTCAATAATACAAATTTATAATCATATTTAATAGAACAAGCCATACAATGGTGACATATCTGCGGAATCAGAGCCTGATATAGCCTACAAGCAGCAAGATCAACATATAGTAAATAAAATACAAAATGTAAAAACGCACTTCCAATAACATTTTAATAAATAAAATATAGCCGTGTGCTAACTTGGCTTTAATCAAATACCATTATAATAAAACAATATACAATAATAAATTAAATCTTCATCAAACAACATAAGGCAATTTCAACCACACGGTCATGGCTAAAACTAGTTTCTGACAATTGGGTTATGCATGACATTCTTTGCTAGCTAGCACACATTGCTAACGTTAGTAACATTTGTAATGGATCATGACTAAAAATAACATGCATAACCCAATAACAATAACATTATGCATGACATTCTTTGCTTCATGTGTGGCAATCATAAGCTAAATAGATTTAGACAACTCATACTAGCTGTTAGCATTATTATCATGCACCACAACCAAAACATACCGCATGTTTTCTGATGTTGGATGCTGAGTTCTTGTAGACTGAAATGTCTCCAAAGAAGGCAGAGCTGTAACTACAGTTTGTTGGACTGTAAGGAAAGCATAGCTGGAATATATGGCCCTGTGCCCTGTTTCATGTACGCGCCTAGTCTGTGCCATTTTGGGATTGGATAAAGTCAGGATTTTCGGTTTCACACAGGGAACTCTGCCTCTACCTCTCTGGCCTCGAAACTCAACCTCTTCCTCTCTGAAACTCCAATAGAGGTGCACAAAGATGATAGCAAGAATGATTTCTGTAGAGAACGTACATTACATTAATGGCATTTAGCAGACGCTCTTATCCAGAGCGACGTACAGTGGAGACTAAGCAGGGGACAATCCTCCCCTGGAGCAATGCGGGGTTAAGGGCCTTGCTCAAGGGCCCAATGGCTGGGTGGATCTTATCGTGGCTACACCGGGATTAGAACCACCAACCTTGTGGGTCCCAGTCCTTTACCTTAACCACTACGCTACAGGTGCCCTGAAATGTGTGCTTCCATCTGATTCCTGATTGTGCTCGTGTCTTTGTGCATCTCTGTTTGAGCGGCATGCCAGAACTTTCCTGCTTTTACCCAGACACCCGGAAAACTGAGAACCAACCAAACAGAACTGGCATTGCATAAAAAATGAGTAACCCATGTAGTGGGGGGAAAGGTATCTGAATATAACAGAGTAAAAGTTTTTCTTTACAAATATACTGGAGTATGAGTAAAAAGTATCCTCCTGTAAAACAACTCTTACAAATCCTCTGAAATTGACTGATTTTTAACAGGAGATGGGTAAAAACAGAGGAAAAAAAAACTGAGGATAATTAAAACTTTTAAAAGCCCTGGAACCTGCTTGGTAGGAGATGCAAGGGCTTCTTGCTCTTGCTCCCACACACAGTGAGGCAGATGGTTTGGGAGGCGAAGCAAATTTTGAAATTACTGAATTTAGTAATGGCCTCAAAAGTTTAGCAATGGCCATCTCAGTCTCAGACTTGAACTGGAATTTCTCTTGGAACGGACAGACTGACGGATCTGAAGTTCTGTCTCGAGGAAAGGTCAAAGGTCCTGCCCGACGTGTTCTCCAGTCTGATAGAACACTCTGGAACATGACTCAGCAGTGTAATGCATGTGAAGGGCGGATCCAAAGGAGCAAATTACATGCTTTTGGATCATAAAATTGCTCCTTTTTCTTTAACATTTATATTTAATTGAATGTATCGATAATGTACGAAATATCTTTCTGTAAGTCACTTTACCACACATGCATGTGCGCATGCACACACACATGCACGCACACACATTTTGGTAGAAAATAATCTGATCCAAGGCTTTTAAATAGACATTCATTTTTTTCCCTTGTTGATGTTCATGGTTATTCCAAAGAGGAAGAAAAGCATGCAGTTTTTTTAAATGTTATAATGTTATAATTTTACAGAAGAGAAAGTATGAATATATCTGCCCTTCTTCCCCCTGCTCTGCTGTCTGTGAGTCGGGGCGGTGATGCATGGTGGGATTCAAGGTGACTTTGTTCATGCCAGTCTACCTGGGAGGAATTTTAAATCTCTCATGTGCGTTCTGCATTAAAGAGAAGATCCGATTCATCCTCTGTTTTCCCATCGCACGCTGGCCTACTGCAGAGTACACACGGTCTATACCGATGATGGCATTGGTCTGTTGACATTGTTTGGCTTAAAATAACTCATTATTATTCCTCTCAGACGGTTTGAAGAATTAGTTTACCAGATTTCTGAACACCTGCAATTCAGTTTGGTTGAATAGTATATCACGTTTTATAGAGTCAACAGTGCTTTTCATTGAAGCTCTTCATTTAATAAGGACAAATGTTCACTGTATCTGGGCCGCTGTTATATAGTTATACTCAGGCTATGTTTATGTCGGCCTGTGGTTTTCCAAAATGATTTTAAATTATGGTGCTCAGTAATTCCATATTCCTGTACAAATATGTTGTCTATATTACCGGAAAATTATTTAATACAATTAAAGGTAAAGCAATTCATTTCCATCTGGGTTAGAACCAAACAGCTGAAAAGTGTTAAGCTTATTATTTATTTTTTTCTTTTCTGAGAAGAAACAACAAAACTTGTTTTTGAGATGCCAGCAGCCAGCGTCTTATTTAGCAGATCAGCAGAAAAGGTCTCATTACATTGATGAGAATCGTTAAGAGAAGTGCGCGTAGAAATCATTGCAAATCAGGTGCAAATAATGTTATTCAGTCACACTGGTAAACAAAAGGGGTAAAAAAATCTATATAAACATAATGAGCTACACTCTTCTGCTACAAAGTAAACATTGGCACAGTTCGTAAATCCAGTTTAATAAATTTTGTAAGCCCTGATTTAGTACAGAGGGCTTGAGAGTGACATGGTGCCAAATCAGAGTATACAAATGCGATAATGCAAGTGTGCGAGTTGTGTTAACAAGACCTGGGTCAGACACGTATTTTAAAGACTTTTAACTCTATGTTCCAGTAAATGAAAACCAAGCATTAATAATCGTGTGAAATAATAGTCTGTGATCTGCAATCGGAATTCCGCTCGTGTCTAAAGGGTTACGGTTACAAACACAAATTATCCCCGGGTCTGGTTAGCGTATATGTTCGCTCTATAACACTTTTTGAAAATAGGTGTGAGCAGATGAGTATGTGTGATATTTGTGTGTATAAACATGTGCTGCATGTTTGTGTGTGTGTGTGTGTGTGTGTGTGCAAGCATGTAACTGGAGCATATGCCTGAGTATAGTGTGTGTACATGCATGCGTGTGTGTGTGTACATACGTGCGTGTGTGTGCATTTTAGCGTGTGTTCGTGCATGTGCGCACATTCGCTTGTGTGTTATTGTTGCAATGTCAGTGTGCCGAAGTGCTATTTCTCTATTTGGAGTTTCACATTTTAAAATATTATGTTGATATTTTCAAGATTCAACACGGTATGAAGGCCAGACTGTAAAATAATACAGTATGTGTTCTGTTGATGCATCGAACTCAAGGACTAACAGCACATTCATGGCAATCAATGATGTATTTCATGGAGATAGTGTACACTTAAAAAAAATAAAAATGGATATTTGTTTGATATGCCCCGAAACATGTCTATCACAGTCCAACTAAGAACATGCAGCTTAAGCCTCTGGTGCCAAAAAGCGTATTTCCTCATTGAAGTCTGTTCAAAACTATGAATTTACCCTGGTATAATGATACTATTTTAGACCGTACTTTTAAATTCAAATATTTCTCCATGCTGAGCTACTGTCAATACTCTCCCGGGACTGATTTCTTTTTCTGAGCCGCACAGAAGAAGAAGGTTTTTTATTTTTTATTTTTTTTTATTCCCATTTGTGCCTTCATGTTAAGGTACCCAGTGCTCAAGCCCCATCAACAAACATGGCAGCCTCCATGAACTGGCTTTGAGCCGCTCCCACAGGAATCCATGGAACCAGTAAGCCAAAGCTGTCTCCAGTTCAGCCCCTATGTGGGGCAACGTGGGGCAACATTGGCTCAGGCGGTAAGAGCAGTCGTCTGGCAGTCGGAGGGTTGTCGGTTCAAACCTGCCCTGGGCGTGTTGAAGTGATTCTGAGCATGACACCTAACCCCCAAGTGCATGGCAGCCAATCACCGTTGGTGTGTGAGTGTGTGTGTATGAATGGGTTTTGGATAAAGGCCCTATATAAATTCCAGCCATTTACCATTTACCATTCACCATCTCCACACTTGACGAGCAATTTCTGCTACAGTAAGGGCTAGCCTTCCCACTACCTCGGTAGATTTCATTACACCAGGCATCTCCACTTGCCTTTGAGGGTAATGAAATGTGATTAAATATTTTGATAAGACGGCATGTAATTGAATGTTGGATGGGCTTCGTGGTGTTGAGATGCTGTAGACTTGTTGCCATTGACTGCGCGTGAATGAGAGATCACCACTGAAGGACAGACGCAGTCGAATAACTGCGGCAGTGGGGTGCTGCACTTCTGCTCGTCTCTAAATGAACGCTGAAGCAGGCTTCAGCTAATTTCGGCTCCTCTCAAAAGGGTCCCCCGTATCCACAGCTGGTGAGCGCAGTCTTTCCGCACGTACCCACAATGCACCACGGCGCACTTTATTGCACATTAGTGCGTGCTAATGGCTCTCTCTGACACCGTGATTTAGGCTGGGACCCCACCTGCTAATGCTGCGCAGAGTGTGAAGACGATGATCACCCAGCCACGGGACGCTCTGATTCGTCAGAATAGTCAGGGCCTCCTTTATCCCAGTATTCCGTCTGAACACGGCAGAGCGCCTAAACAGGCACTTCTCCGGCGTTTTCCGGCGGTAGGCATTCGCACCGCGCACGTGTGCGACATCGTGCTGCTTCTCGGTCTGAACGGCGGGAGTTTGTGCACCCACAGTGTTCTCTGTCGTGTCTCTTCTCGGCACATGAAAACACAGCGCTGTCCGTGGGAAAAAACAACAGCTCTGCTGCTGCCGGTTACGCCTCAGAATTCTGCGGGGTGTGTGAAATGCCCTGTGCTGTGGCGTTGGCCTTGCTCAGAATCTGTTTTCTGCGGATGTGCTCAGTGCACTGACTGCTTTTGTGTGTTTTGAGCACTGCTCATCTGGTACCTGTAAGTACAACAAACTTTGTTGATGTCATATGCTGGGCCATTTGAACAGGAGAGGGGCTTTCTGCACCTGGGGTGAGTGCACCTGTTTCTCTGGTTGGATTGTGCAAGTTGCTTGGTTGTCTTTATGGTACACTCTCTACACAGGCACATTGGCTTGCCCTTTTTTGGCAGGAGAGCATAATGGCAGATCTTTGGGGTCTGAATCAAGGGCTGTATCACCACTGCACTGAGCTTTGCTGTCTCAAATTGTCTCTGTGGTCTGTTCCCTCGTAGCAAGGCCTTCTTTTTCGCACCGCAAGGAGTGCGCACACATTCCTCTACGTTTCTGTCATGGCATACTGTGTGTGTTCTTTCCCCACCACTGCCTTGCTGCTGCTGTGACTAGTACTAGTAGACTACTGTGCCCTGATGTAAGATCAAGCTCTGACTGGCTTGAGATACCAGCTACCAGCTGTTTTAAAATCTGGCTTGGGCTGCTCTTTTTAAGGGTGACACGTATGCGGATGCCAAACTTGAGGTCAACTTGTCTGCAAAATATGGTAAAGTTATCGACCGGCATTCAATTTTTCCCGAAACTGCTCCCAGATGTTGAGGAAAGCTTATTCTATCAAAACAGATTTTTTTTTATACTGAATGTAACGAACAAATTATGTTTCTATCAAAACGGAAATATGTTGGCCGGTTAGGGAATAAGAGTGAGCTAAGAAAAAACTAAAAAAACGATGTGTTCATTCATGCAACTTCAGATTTATATTTTTTTCTTCTTATATTGATGTAAAGAAATGGTATCATGGATTGTTAGAATATGCCTTTTATTGTGTGAGTTTGTGGCCAGATCAGGGCTGTAAACCATGAGCGTGGCGTGGGAGAGGGTGTTGTTTTAGTGCCCTGCTTTGCCAATAGGAGGTTGATAAGTATCTGAACTTATGTTCTCGCTAGCAGAGAGTATTTTTTACAGTTTTTTGTGTTGTATAAATATGAATGCAACAATAATTTGAGACGTGGATGGATTCAACCACGAGGGTGCATCTGAGCCGCATCTGAGCCTGTCAATAACTTTACAATATTTTGCAGACAAGTTGACATCAGGTTTGGCATACACGTACTCGTTACCCTGCTTAAAAAGAGCAGCTCAAGCCAGATTTTGAAACAGCTGGTAGCTGGTATCTCAGGCCGGTCATAGCTTGATACATACAGCAGGGTGTAGTAGCAGTATTTAATTGAGTTTATTCAGTGGACATAGGCTAATCATTGTCTGGGGTCTATGTTAGCAGTCTCTGAAGCAGAAAGACTTTAGGACTGTGCTGTGCACTTCAGTATTTGTTTATTTATCGCAAGTCATATCGTCATCTCAATATTCAACAACATTATCACATATTTTCCACATATTGTGTAGCCCTACTGCAGACAAAATGTTCGCTGAGGTGGAGACAGGGATTGTTGAGCCATTTAATTTGAAATAATGTGTCCTAGGCCTGGAGCTTGGCTTTGGTAGTATGGAATCATTTTATTTGCCTGTCATGGGATCTTTAATAATCGTGAGCCAGGACATACGAGCTAAAACACAAAAGACTAATATCCCATACCTTTATTTCCCCCCAATCTTTCAACCTTTATAATAGCTGTCCACACATTATGCAGGTATATCTAAGGACAATGTGTCCTGATTTGCAACATTTTAGAAAAAGGTAGAATGAACAGTGGTTAATTTCTGAATTTCCAGTGTGTTAAACAACATATGCTTAAACAAACCATAATACGACTGTTCACGTTAACCATTTTCATTTTCCAAGTTCATTTAAGCCTTATGCATTCTGTATGGTCCCTTTAAGAATTTTCTGCAGTGTGTATTTTATACGTACTTATGAAAATGCATAATTCATAAGGTAATGAGTGTCCAGCACTCATTTCATGGTCAAAACTCAAATTGCTATTATTTTTTTGTTTCGAGTGTGAGGACCTTGACCCTCAAATTGGCTCAATTTTTTTATAAAAATTGTTATCAACAAGTTTTGGTATAAGAGGAGAGTTTAGGGAGGTGGGTTGGTTGTGGTGGGGGGTGTGAAATGACCGATGGGACCTGACCCGTTCCTCTGATGCTCATTTAACACCAGGGCGTGGCCCTTCCCACGATTCCAGAGGGGTCCCTCTTCTCTCTCGGCTGGGTCTGCCTTGGCTATAAAAAAAAAAAAATCTGCTATCGGAATGATGGCTAGCGGTTCAATAATTCAGATTAGCGCTCATGTTTATTAATGCTCTACATCTGTGCAAACAACATGTCAAGCAGACAGTTTATTGTAATTGCCTGTGCAAACAGAACCTGGAAGAAGCAATTTCCAGTTACAATGTGCCGTGACAAGTAATGAGCAGGTTGGCACTGGCCCGTGATTACGTCCGTGCTGCTGTTTTATTCCGCTCCTCGCGTTGTGTGATAGATATTTTTATAAGGAATGAAGGTGTGGGATAATGTGCCTCGCCACCGCGGGAGGAAGGCTCCTGATTAAAGATAATCGTCATTCTCCTTTGGCGGCGGCTCTCGTTAGTTCACCCGTGACGTTATTTATTCGTCCCGGTTGACGGCGAACGGCGACCGTTGTGCGGTTGTCGGTGGCCGCCGTGGTAACGGGGCCGTCCGTTAAATGGCGCGGTGCGGCGGGAAAAGGCGATTGTGACGGGGGGGGGGGGCCGCGAGCTGTCTCTCACGCCGAGGCGTTTAATCAATCGGGCCGCGCGGCGGAGCGGGAGACGGGCCCGCTGAGAGGAGGACCGGTGCCGGAGAGCCCAGGCGTGGGGGGATAAATCGTATTAGCGCTTTTCCTGAATCGGTCGCTATCGCTTAATTGAATTGCGATGCTAAATATTTAATTGAATAACGGCTGCGCTTTTATTGAATTGGCCCTCCATTTGAGGCACGGCGGACTAGAGTTTTACACCGAAGCGGGCGGGCTTAAGGTGCACGTTTCTGTGCCGTTTCAAATGCGATCGCTGATGCTAATCCCTGGGGAGGCCATGGGAATTTGGAGCCTGCTTATCAGGGCCCTGTCTCTGTCACTCGTAGGCAGGAAGAGCAGTCCTGCATGTGTAAGTCCTGGACATCACCACCCAAGCAGCACTGCTCAGTTCCAGGTCCTGCAGTGTCAGCAGGTAAATGTAAATGTCTGCATTCATATAGCGCCTTTATCCAAAGCGCTGTACAATTATGCATTTCATTCACCCATTCACACACACTCACCCACCAACTGTGATTGGCTGCCATGCAAGGCACCGAACAGCTCGTCAGGAGCATTTAGGGCTTAGGTGTCTTGCTCAGGTGGGACCGGCAACCAGCAACCCTCCAACTGCGAGACGACTGCTTTTACCGCCTGAGCCAATGAGACGACTGCTCTTACAGCCTGAGCCAATGAGACGACTGCTCTTACCGCCTGAGCCAATGAGACGACTGCTCTTACCGCCTGAGCCAATGAGACGACTGCTCTTACAGCCTGAGCCAATGAGACGACTGCTCTTACCGCCTGAGCCAATGAGACGACTGCTCTTACCGCCTGAGCCAATGAGACGACTGCTCTTACCGCCTGAGCCAATGAGACGACTGCTCTTACCGCCTGAGCCAATGTCGGGATGTGCTGCAGCTGTGCACACTTCCTGACCCAAGGTGGTCAAATAATTAGTGCAGTCTAGCAGGGTGGTGTGTGGCTGGAACAAATTCCTGCAGTCACCTGGAGTTGAGTAGCACAGATCTAAAGGCAAGCACACATGTACTGGCTGCATAAAGTATTATTTTGGCACTTTATTGTGTTGTAGATCTAACTTCAAATGGATATAGTTCCCATTTTTGCCCATACATGTACACTCAATAACCCATGTTTGTAGAAACATGTTTGTAAAAATTATTGGAAATTTGTTGAATCAAAAACTGAGAGTCAGGTCAAAAACCAACCTCTGAAGTCCAAGGAACTTTTTTTAGACCTCGGGAATAAATTGTGGCGAGGCATTGATCTGGCCTTGGGTATAAAACCTTTTCAAAAGCTTTGAGTGTTCCCAGGAGCACAGTCACCTCATTAATTGTGAAATCGAAGAAACTTGGAACCACCAGGACTCTTAGAGTTGGCCGCCCAGCCATATTGAGTCACCGGGCAATGGATGGGAGAGGTGGGAGAACCTGCCAGAAGGATGACCATCTCAGCAGCACTCCATCCATCAGGCAGAAGCCACTCTTGTGTAAAAGGCATACGACTTCACCTTTTAAACTGCATCAATTCTCGTAGGTACACTGTCCTGCAGTTTAAGAAAATCAGCTGGTAGGTTGTTCCAAACGTAATGAAGAACAGTTCTTCAGCAGTCTTTGGCTGTCTCACTTGCTTCTTGCTATCCAGGTAATCCCAGACAGCCTCGACCAAGTTTTTATTAAAAGTGTTCCCTTACTTAATATACTACTTTTTGGGAAATTAATGAGATGGAAAATGACAAGCTGAAATGGAAGTTTGAGCAGGACTTTTTCCGTGCGCTTCCAGGAAAACGATTACGTCATCGTATAGCAGTGGACCCGTATGTCAATCAAATGTCTGTCAATTTTCTATTCCCTCCAATCAATATCCTTCTCAAGCAGTGGCACGTTTCATGTCCGCCTCCTCATTCGCATCTATACATCATATGCATACTCTTTCAGCTTGTCTTGAGGCTACTAAGTGACTGAAGATGCACACATTTAGGATTGTTTGCAATGTATGTTTTTTTAAATGGATTTTTGTGTTCTTTGTTTCCTCATCTGAGGGTAATAGATTAAAATGAATATCTTAATCTGAATCAAGCTTCGTAATATAATATGTTGCTGCTGGAACAAACCCACGGTGTAGAGCAGTGGTCGCCAGCCCTGTTCCTGGAGGTCTACCACGCTGTAGGTTTTCATTGCAACCCTGTTCCTGGAGGTCTACCATCCTGTAGGTTTTCATTGCAACCCTGTTCCTGGAGGTCTACCATCCTGTAGGTTTTCATTGCAACCCTGTTCCTGGAGGTCTACCACGCTGTAGGTTTTCATTGCAACCCTGTTCCTGGAGGTCTACCATCCTGTAGGTTTTCATTGCAACCCTGTTCCTGGAGATCTACCATCCTGTAGGTTTTCATTGCAACCCTGTCCCTGGAGATCTACCATCCTGTAGGTTTTCATTGCAACCCTGTCCCTGGAGATCTACCATCCTGTAGGTTTTCATTGCAACCCAGACAACCTGATTTACTAATTAGCCGCTCAACAGGATCTTCAGCTGTTAAAAGAGGTGGGCTTTGCTGGGGTTGGAGTGAAAAGCAACAGGACAGTAGATCTCCAGGCACAGGGTTGGTGACCCATGATGTTGAGAATCTCACCAGGCTTCTGGTGTTGTACAGTATGAAGAGAGAGAGCATGAGTGGGCTAGAATGAGTTAGTTCCACGTGCCTGCAGCAGCCTTTACAGGACATAGGCTTTATGAAATGCCGGCAATTAGCGCAACATCGACCTTTAGTTACTTCGGATGTTTTTGCAGCTGAATGCATGTAATGATCTGGGGGAACAATTCCTTGTTTTCTGTCTTGCATTAGCAAGTTGTCTTTCCTCTGGTTTTCAGCAGCCCCCCAGTGTACAGCCCCCCTCATCCCCCAGGGCATTTTGGGTAACCCAGTGCAATGATCTACACTCTCTCAGCACTTTATTAGGTAGACCTGTACACCAGCTTGTTAATGCAAATATTTAATCAGCCAATCATGAGGCAGCAACTAAATACATATAAGCATGCAGACATGGTCAATTGGTTCAGCTGTTTTTCAGAATGGGTTCTAAGTGTCTTTACCGTCGGATGATTACTGGTGCCAGACAGGTTGATCTGCTGGGATTTTCACACTCAACAGACTAGAGTTTGCAGACTATGGTGCAACAAAGAAAAGGCATCCAGTGAGCAGCAGTTCTGCGGGCCAAAATGCATTGTTAAAGAGACGTCAGAGGAGAAGGGCCAGACTTGTCAAAGCTGGCAGTAAGTGACAGTCACACAAATAACCACACATTACAACAGTGGTGTGCAGAAGAGCATCTCTGAACACACAATGTGTCAAACCTCTAAGTGGATAGGCTACATTACATTAATGGCATTTGGCAGACTTAAGCAGGAGACAATCCTCCCCTGGAGCACTGTGGGGTTAAGGGCCTTGCTCAAGGGCCCAACGGCTGTGCGGATCTTATTGTGGCTACACCGGGGATCGAACCGCCGACCTTGTGGGTCCCAGTCATGTACCTTAACCACTACGCTAGAGGCCGCCCTGTACGGCCACTACTGCAGCAGAAGACCAATAAGCCTAAAAAGTAAGTCTAATAAATACCTAATAAAGTGCTCACTGAGTGCATATTCTGTTATTTGGGTCTTAGGGGTAGAGTGGATGATGTCACTCGCTACTTATTCTTGGTGCTTATTCTTCTTCTTCAGTTTTTTTTCTTGACCAGAAGTCAGCTCATACCGTGTTATTTGTGGACGAATAGATTGGAACGTTGGACTGTGATTGCGCACCGTACTCGTTTCGATTCACGGTTGGCGGTGGCAGCGCGACAGCGAGCTAAGTGAGAGCCTGTCGCACCAGGTGTGCGACTGCCTGGGAGTTTGTGCCGTGGCCGTCTCCCCCGGAGCTCCAGACGAAACCGGGCCCGATGATCGATGGCTGCGTTTGTCCGTCCCGCCTTGAGCGTCGGCGCTTCCCGCACGGTCACGGCCGACTGGCGTTAATCAGAGAACCAGTAACGTGTTTCTCATTCGCGTGTCGGGTGTCTGTCGGCGGCAGACGTGCGGTGCGTTCCCCCGGTAACCGGGCGCCTCGGTGATCGGGTCAGAGCGCGGCGCGCGACGTGCTAACCGCCCTTCTCCTCGCAACGTGCTAACCGCCCTTCTCCTCGTAATTCTGTAAATTCTGCTGACTGTAGCGCGGAGCTGTCGGGTCCCTGCCGTGGGGAGTTTTCTCATTTACTGAACCGTGGTGTCGCAGTGTTGATTAATGTCCCTCTAGGCGGGTGATTCTGCTTCAACCTGGAATTAAGAGGTATCAGCTAAACGCGTCGGTAACAGCTCGCGCTGAGAACCCTGACGTGCTGTTAGGATGAGTCCAGTTCCACAGCGTCAGATGCCCGGCCCAGCCTGGGGGCGCAGATCTGATGCATACGCTGTTGGGTCCCATCCCTTCCTTAAATGCAACGGATATATTTTGGAATTGCATTCAGGGACGTGTTGGTCCTGAATTGAATTGCATCCTGTGGAAATATCCTGTTGATATCCAACCTTTAATGTCAATGTGTATTTGAACCTTTCCTTCAGTACAATGCTAGACACAACAAGTTTGAAAATTGATTGAGATTATTTTACAAGATCAAAAACCTTCCTATTCTGAACATCTCAAACTCCAGGGTCTGCAGGTGCTGAATACCAGCAGTTGGTATTCCAGTCACAGAAATGTGGGATAAAACGTCAACTGGTCATGGTGCTAATGCTCATGTCTGTCAGAGGTGCCTGTAATGATTAGATTATTTTACTAATGATGATATCATTTATCAACGACGTGTTGAAAGGGGTATTGCTCCTGTCCTCATATCAGAATGTATCAACCATGTGTTCAAATGCACGACATGGAGAAAGTGTTTACAGAGCAAGCACGTGAAGTCAGGAGATTCTGTAGCTCTGTCTGTTTCTGTAGATCAGGGTATTCATTACTGGTGTTTCTGTAGATCAGTGTCTTTATTACTGGTGTTTCTGTAGATCAGTGTCTTTATTACTGGTGTTTCTGTAGATCAGGGTCTTTATTACTGGTGTTTCTGTAGATCAGTGTCTTTATTACTGGTGTTTCTGTAGCTCAGGGTCTTTATTACTGGTGTTTCTGTGGATCAGTGTCTTTATTACTGGTGTTTCTGTAGATCAGTGTCTTTATTACTGGTGTTTCTGTAGATCAGTGTCTTTATTACTGGTGTTTCTGTAGATCAGTGTCTTTATTACTGGTGTTTCTGTAGATCAGTGTCTTTATTACTGGTGTTTCTGTAGCTCAGGGTCTTTATTACTGGTGTTTCTGTGGATCAGGGTCTTTATTACTGGTGTTTCTGTAGCTCAGGGTCTTTATTACTGGTGTTTCTCCAGCTCTAATACCCTCGATGTCATTTAGGTGGTTTAGAAGTGATGAAGGTTGTGTGCTGGACTGGCCGTCACTGACGCAAAGACGAATAACATCTCCGCATGCGCTCCATCACACCGGCGATCAGAGACTTTCGGCCAGTCACGCTTCTGTCCTGTGAAGGATAAAAATGACGAGCGTAATTAAAAGCGGGCGGATCAATCTTCCCATCCATCATGGCGGGTTTCTCCCGGCCGCCCGGGCTGAACCCTCCCTCCCCCCCCGGCCTCTGAGGGAGCGGGCCGGTTGTGTGGTGTTGTGCCATCGATTCTCACTCCGCAAACCCGGCCGGCAGCGACTAATGAGTCTGTCCTGGGAGAGGCAGCGCAGCGGACTGACGGGTTTTATTCGGACGGAAGGCGCACTTGGAAGGGAGAGAGTCTGCAGGCCGTGTCTGGCGTAGCGGCGCCCGTCTGCTTGGTCCGTTACAGACACCGAGTTCACCGTTTCAGCCACTCATGTCCGTCACGCCCATATGTTCTGGACAAAGCTACGCTCGGAAATGTAAACCGCGCGTTTGAAAAACCACTAATTAATAATAATAATTATAATAATACTAATAATATTAATAATAAATACATCTATAATTTTTTTTCTTGCGTTAAGAATAGAGTCATTTCGTGGTGTGCATTCCAACAGGCTTTTTATTAGCGAAATTAACTCCCTGCTCCCCTCAATTTTACATAAAATAAAAGCCTGGGATTGATGCCTTAAATGTGATCTGATGTTAAAAGTACACCCTGTCATTTTTCTCCCTCTGAGTGTAATTGCACCACGGTGATTGCCTCTCTCTTTCCTAAGCTCGCAGCAATTACAGAAATACAATGAGGCCAGCTCTTTCTCGCCGGGTGCAGAATGTATATACTAATTTGCAATAAAGTGCTACAGCTGTCAGGGCATTTTATGCTCTGTTACTTCAATAAATTGGAACTCTGAGTGGGGAGAAAATGTGAATATTGCCTTACGCGGGTCCTCCAATGGGCGCACCCCCTTGCAAACACAATTTGTGCAATTTTATTTGCTCAGAAGAGATAATACGTGCAGTCATTTTAGGAAGGGATAAATATTCATGCGCCCATTTCCAAATGTGTGATTCTACTTTCCAGGAAATGGTGATTTTTTTCCTTTCTGAAAATGTGATTTGAATACGGCAGAGAATGGGAAATGGCGGTAATGGGACGGGGCCCTTGGTAAGGTGCTTTTGGTCGTGATCGCGCTGCCGTTACCAAAATGGCGTTCGTACAGCCGGGTGAACCCAGCGTCCTGCTGGGCTAAGTGTGCGGGCGAAGGAGCAGCCGCTCTGTCAGTCCGGGGGAGGGTGTTGGGTAGGGGGGGGGGGGTGTTGGGTAGGGGGGGTGGTGTTGGGTGGGGGGGGGGGGGGGTGTTGGGTAGGGGAGAGGTTAGGTGGGGTTTTGGGTCAGGTGGGGTTTTGGGTAGGGGAGGGGGTCAGGTCAGGTTGGGGTTTTGGGTCGGGTGGGGTTTTGGGTAGGGTAAGGGTTTATTTGGGGTTTTGGGTAGGGGAGGGGCTTGCAGGCAGTGATTTTTTTATTTAGTTTTTGTTTTGCCCCCTCCCCCCCCTTGGATCTCAGAGTGTCTCCGCCCGTCAGGTGCTGCCGATCGGCCTCTTAAAAGATGAAGTTTATTTTGGGGGGGGGGGGGGGGCTCGGTCCTGAACAGGGAACCACTTGCAGCACCGCCTCGCCCCTTCCCCACCCCCATGTTCAGCCCTCGGCTTGGGGGGGTCATACTGTGCTACTGCCCCCATTTTATTTCCATTTCCGGGCTAGGGGCGGAGTGCAGTATTCGTTTGTGACATGTTCGGTTTTTTTTGTTTTTTTTTGCGATTGTTGAACTGCGAGATGTGTAAGGCAATAGAGAACATGGGCTTCATTCTCAGTGTGTGAAATGATGACCTTTTTCTCTCGTTATTACTAAAATAAAAGCAGTGCACTATTTCACCTCGCCTTCATCCCTGCAAACGAGGCCCACACACAGCTCTGGGGTTTAACCTCTACACACAACACACAGCTCTGGGGTTTAACCTCTACACACAACACACAGCTCTGGGGTTTAACCTGTACACACAACACACAGCTCTGGGGTTTAACCTGTACACACAACACACAGCTGTGGGGTTTAACCTCTACACACAACACACAGCGCTGGGGTTTAACCTCTACACACAACACACAGCTCTGGGGTTTAACCTGTACACACAACACACAGCTCTGGGGTTTAACCTGTACACACAACACACAGCTCTGGGGTTTAACCTCTACACACAACACACAGCTCTGGGTTTAACCTGTACACACAACACACAGCTCTGGGTTTAACCTGTACACACAACACACAGCTCTGGGGTTTAACCTGTACACACAACACACAGCTCTGGGGTTTAACCTGTACACACAACACACAGCTCTGGGGTTTAACCTGTACACACAACACACAGCTCTGGGGTTTAACCTGTACACACAACACACAGCTCTGGGGTTTAACCTCTACACACAACACACAGCGCTGGGGTTTAACCTCTACACACAACACACAGCTCTGGGGTTTAACCTCTACACACAACACACACCTCTGGGTTTAACCTCTACACACAACACACAGCGCTGGGGTTTAACCTCTACACACAACACACAGCTCTGGGGTTTAACCTCTACACACAACACACACCTCGGGGTTTAACCTCTACACACAACACACAGCTTTGGGGTTTAACCTCTACACACAACACACAGCTCTGGGTTTTAACCTCTACACACAACACACAGCTCTGGGGTTTAACCTCTACACACAACACACAGCTCTGGGGTTTAACCTCTACACACAACACACAGCTCTGGGGTTTAACCTCTACACACAACACACAGCTCTGGGGTTTAACCTCTACACACAACACACAGCTGTGGGGTTTAACCTCTACACACAACACACAGCTCTGGGGTTTAACCTCTACACACAACACACAGCTCTGGGGTTTAACCTCTACACACAACACACAGCTCGGGGTTTAACCTCTACACACAACACACAGCTCTGGGGTTTAACCTCTACACACAACACACAGCTCGGGGTTTAACCTCTACACACAACACACAGCTCTGGGTTTCACGGCCCTGTTGTGCTTCCCAGCGTTTTTTGAACTTGCGTGTGTGTGCGTGCGTGCGTGCGTGCGTATCTGTGCGCACATGAATGTGTGTGCGCAGTTCTAAATATGGCACAGAAAAAAGGGGTTAAAATCTTTTAACATTTTTTGACCCAGGTTTGTGTGTGTGTGTGTCTGTTGCTCTTTTTAAATTCAATGCAATAATGCTTTCTAGGCATGACTGTGCAAGCAATATCGGCAAAGCAATTAAAAATAAAACAGTGACAAATAAAAAATAGGATTAATACACTGGAGTAATATGTCTATGTATGTAAATACATTTTTAAATGTTACTGAATTCGTGTCCCCCCACAACCCCCCCCCCCCCCCGTCTCATACTCTCTCTCACACTCTCACTCTCCGTCTCCGTCTCTCTGTCAGAGACCTGAATCGGAGATTAAGACTGTGTGTAGGATTCCCTAATCCAGCGTCCATTGAGGTCTCGCGGTGTGGGGGAGGGGTGGGGGTCGGTATCCACACAATGGGCCCCCCCACTGGACAGGGCTTACGCCAGGGTCCTGCTTCTGACGGCCCCACAAAGAAGCCCCTCACCCCCCCCCCCCAAAAAGAAACCGTCTGACAGGAGGCCCCCGGCCACCTCGCACCGGCAGGGCAGAGAGGGGCTGCCAAGAACGAGAGAGAAATTAGGAAAAGTTCCCCTTATTCTCCCCTCCCTTTCTCCCCTTTTCTTCTCTCCTCCGCCTTCTATGGCTGGGATGGGAAGAATGGTGCCTTTCAGAGCCACTCCTCTGCGGTATAGCGCAGCGGGATGCGGGGTTAGCAGGAAGCGCGGGTTACGGAAACAAAGAGCAGAAATCAGCCCGGGATCCTAATAAAGTTTGCCTGTTTGCTTTTTTTTTTTTTTTTTTTCTCTCTCTTTTTTTTTTTTTTCTGAAACAGAATAATTTAAGGCTGAGGCTGAGAAGTTTTGCTGAGCAAGGCTCTGCGGTGGGAGCTGAGCAGGTGGCAGGAGCCGTTAGAAGGAGCTGTGCGCAGGAGGGCTGTGAGCGCGGGAGGGGGGTGTGAGGGGGTATGAGGGGGTGTTCTGGGGGGGAAGAGCTGTGTGTCAGCAGTGTGCAGCACGCTGGCGCTCCCTCCCCTGTAGGGGGCAGGAGCAGTGAGGCTCTGGGTCTCTCTGAAAGGGCTCATTCTCACTCAGTGTTCTGCTACCCTGGCTCTCTGGAGGAGGAACACTCTCAGAGATATAGTGACAGCGGAGGCACGTTTTTGTTCCTCAAGCAGCGCATTTCCCGGATGTTATGCTCTCCCAGGACAGATGAATAAGTTTGTTCTAGAAGAAAGGGTTGGCTGGGTGGGGGTACAATTTCATGTGCTGAAAGGGTACTTAATGTGACAAGCATTTGTAGCTTTTTAGGCATTTTTTTTGTACTTTCGTTTCTGACAGTGTAACGGCAAGCGGGACCTGGGTGGGGCTGGGGGGGGGGGTTGGGGTGATCTGAGGGGGGTCTGTGGGGCTTTCGGGGGGGGGGGGTAGGGGGGCATGAGCGGTGTGGGGGGGTTCTGACAGGGCGGGAGGTGTCACTCCACCCTCAGTGTGACCCCATCTTTTCAAACGCTCGCTTTGCCTGGTCCATCTGCATTTTCTCCTCCTGCCATTTCTTTACAGTACTCATCAGCTCGTTCAGCGGCGTGTGTGTGTGTGTGTGTGTGTGTGTGTGTGTGTGTGTGTGTGTGTGCGCCTTTGTGTTCACTACAAATTTGTACTCGCTTGATCCACAATGTGTAGATGTAATATTAAATGTTTTCAAGCATTTCTTTAAGGATCAGAGATTATCATATGAAAAAGATGAGTTACTCACAGGAGCATTTACTAATCGCTGACGCTTCCTCACCTAAGTCCATCAAGCAGATGAACACATGGATGCAGTGTAATAAATATAAATAAAACGGAAAGCATTCATTTTCCATGCCAGTCTCGGTGTTCCTGTGTTTTACAGTAGGGTTAATGAAGTGGCTTTAGCAGCCTGTGGGAGTCTACGGTGGTGTTACAGTGAAATACGGTCATTATGCTAACGAGCCCTGCCCAGATTGGTCAATAGGAGGATGGATGTCCCGGGCTGAAGCGGGGGCCCTGGGTGGACAGCAGGCACGGCTGTCTGCAGAGGGTTTAACCGCGCCGCTTTCCACTGTAAAAAAAAAAAAAAAAAAAAAAAAAAAAAAAAAGAGAAAGGGAAGAAAAAAAAGCAGCGACTCACACTTCTGGTGAGTGCGAGTGAGCGGGCGAGCGAGCAGCAGTTAATTAGCGACCTCGTTAAGGGCCTGAAAGTGTTTGTCGTAACGAGTTCGGGCGAGATGCGCTCACGGTGGGTATCTGCCTGTGGCTGTGTCGGGGGCTGGGGGGGGGGCGGGGTGAGGCGATGGGACTCATACAGAGGTGACATGAGGCATAGATATAAATATATTATGTATTTATATATGTTTTTTAGCTCCCCCCCCCCCCCCCCCCTCCCTTTTTTATGTGCTTTGTACTTTGTTGCAAATATGCTGGAGTGATACAGTTGCTGGAGACCAGATGGGTGCCACGAGTTTGAATCTCGAGCAGAGCACGGCTGTGCCACCCTCAGTGTTCGCGGCCCACCCGACCGAACCCGACTGCAAGTCCCCCGTGTGTGAGCGCTGATGTCACTCGCAGCGCGATGTTTGTGAATAAGTGCTGTTCACGCCATCCCAACCGCTCCGAACAATGTTGTGGGAAGAAGTCGCGTTTAGCAGTGTGCCGGTTGTTTTTCTCTCTGTATAGAGTTAGGCTTCGGTTGCACCGGATGTCATAGATTGTTTTAACCCTTTCAGTGGCTCCACACAAAATCCCAAGGGGTTTTGGTTTTGGTTTGAGAAAGTTAAGAACATTTAGTAGGATTTAAATAGGGGCTCAAAACAATAGTCATTTTGATTGGTTGAAAAGGTAGAAGGCTGAGAGTGCCATTTGCCCCTCTTGGGACTGAAAGGTTCCAGAAAGACACAGCGATGGAACACACCATTTGGGCAAAGCCAGTCGCTGTGGGGTAGTTTGGTTATTTGGCAGTAACAGGCACTCACCATTCTGCGACCTGCCTGAGGAGTGTAATATCTTGTAGGCGCTCCTATTGGCGGCCTTTGCTGGTTTACAGAGATTGATGAGGATGTGCCTTTCCTTTAGGGAGACTCAGTGAGCGTGTGTAATAAAATTGCTGTCTGAAGACGGCAAATCTCAGTGGCTGGTGATTACAGTTATGTCGTCTCATGAGGGGGCAGCAATTAGCCCGGTAAAACCAAGTGAAGCGAGCCGTGTGGAGCTAAACTAGCCCTATCCTCCACTTCTCTGAGTGAGAACAGCCACAGGCTCTAAACTCACCTGTGTTATGGAGCTATGCCTTCAAAACCCACCTGTGTACGCTGTGCCTTCAAAACCTTTCCTGTGTTAGCTACACCTTCAAACCTCACCTGTACAAACCTACACCTTCAAACCTTTCCTGTGTTAGCCACACCTTCAAACCTCACCTGTACAAACCTACACCTTCAAACCTTTCCTGTGTTAGCTACACCTTCACACCTCACCTGTACAAACCTACACCTTCAAACCTTTCCTGTGTTAGCTATTCCTTCAAACCTCACCTGTCCAACCTACACCTTCAAACCTTTCCTGTATTAGCTATTCCTTCAAACCTCACCTGTGTCAGCTGCGTCTTCAAACCTCACCTGTGTTAGCTGCGTCTTCAAACCTCACCTGTGTTAGCTGCGTCGTCTTCAGAACTCACCTGTTCAAGCGGCACTCACAGTGAGAGTGCTGCTCCCAGCTGTAGGTTTTATGTAAGGCTGCTGCACTGAGCTGACAGGTCTTTTCTGCTGGGCCTCTGTGTACCTGAATGAGACGCTTTGGATAAGCGCTGCTGTGCTTGAGCAGTAGGGGGTTCAGGTGAGATTGGGGGTTAGGGTTAGGTTCCCCTCCTTGGGATGAGGTTCTCGGTATGGGTTCGGTTGACGGCTGACCGTCGCTGGGCAGCTGAGAGCATCTGGCCTGCAGCTGGTGCTCCTGAGGTTTAGGGTGGCAGGACAGGGTCATCCAGGGCCGAACCTCTCCCCCCCCAAATTCGCCGGCTCGCCCCTCGGGCGAACAGGCCTTTCCGCCGTGTCCCCGTGACCCATGGCAACGCCAAACGGTTTCCGCCTCGGGAGCGTTTTTGCCACGGTTTAATTTGCGGCTTTCCGCCACCCTTACGCCAGAACACAGTCACTGCTGAAATTCGGTGTCGGAAGAATCACTGATTCTGCATACCCACCCCCGCCACCCTCCCGCCCCCTGCTCTCCCACGCCACTGGAACTCGACATTCTCACACATTTTGCTTAAAGCGGTGATTTGTTAAAGTGGCCACACTGAATTATTAAACAACAGTTATGCACAGAAATAATAATTCACTGACGGACAAATGGGCTTGCTGTTTATCCGTCAGCGTGTGGGAGAGGGAGTCAGGCGGGGCGAGGAGGGGGGGTGGGGGGGGGGGTGGGGGTGGTAGGCAGTTTGGTCACCGGACATGACCCACTATGGGCTGCCACACACCCAGCTCTTTCCTGGTGTGCGTCGCGCACCAGTTTGTCAGATACACGGCTCTTAGAGCCCCAGCTGATGTGTAGGGGAGAGAGCGGGGTCTGTTGTGACACAGGGTCGATTGTTACGCAGTGTTTTCCGAGCATGAAATTGACAGGAAACCGGTCCGTTGAAATCCGAGGTGAAAGAGGATGTGTGGGCTGTGTGCGGTGTGATTTACAGCAGGCTTGCTGGTTTCTGATCGGGGAAAAACACTTCCCCCCGCGTCACGACTGACCCCGCTCTCCCCTACCACTCGATTTCAGGCCACAGTCGTATCGGCTGTGAGTTTTGGGTGTATTTCAGGCCGCACATGTAATGATTCGTCTGGAACTTCATTCCCAAATTGGCTTTGGCTTCCTTCACCCTCTGGTGTGAGGAAGTTTCCATCTGTTGAAGTGAATTTAGTGACACGCAGCTATAAAAACAGCAAGCGGCATCAGAACGCTGGAGGGAGAATTCTGCTCAGCGCCGTGCTTTACTCAGCCATTACAGACGGCTGATGTGGGCTGATCTATCTCCGCCTAATCAGCCAGGCAAAGACCGCTGTAGGCCAGCCACCCTTCCTGTTCACCACAGCCAATCAAAAGACCAAGAAAACCAGTGCTCCGACCGAACATTAGAAAACGGTTTGTCACATATTGTGTCTGCTGGGATCTACAGACTTGTTTCCAGATTTTTACCAACATCTATGAAGTTAAAGTATGTCAAACAAGGTAGAGATAGAGAGAGTCTGAGGATGCTAAATACTAGGGAAAAAGAGAGGTAAATGTAGAATAAAAATGAGTCTGCATGTTATTCGCCCAAATGTGGCGTATTCCTGACGAATATTAACACTGCTCTTGTGGTCGTAGACGGAGTTGGGGCAGATTCTCTTGTTTGCTTGTGTCTGAGTGCAGAACCCGGGAACCAATTGTGAACTCAAAGGTCTTCCCATAAAAGTATTTTTTGAATGACTGCCAGGTCAAACAGGCAATGGTCAAGCGCGGGCAAACGGCAATGTAATGGGCAATGCAGTTCGTTGTCAGTAATCCAGGCAGGGGTTTGATAATCGATAAATAAACCGCTATAACACAGGTAATCCAAAAACGTGGGTTGTGGTCACATTGTAAACAGGAATCTCAAACCGGGAATCCAAATAAATTCTAAACACAGCAGGTCAAATACGAACAGAAGGGTAATCCAAAAAGCTGTGGACAGAAACGAAACGGTTCTGTACACAGGCGGGTCGGCCTGAGAAACCGCTGGAGAGAATGGCGGGAGCTCATTACAATCTGGCAACAAACTAACAAAACAGACAGGTTTAAATAGACAGATAACAAGGGTCAATGATAATTGGGTGTACATGATAATCAGGAAGTGAAGACAGGTGAAACAAAGCAATGAATGGAACTGAATGAACAGAAAACAGAACTACGGAAAGCGCAGTGGGAAACAAAAGGCAAAACCAAGACCGAATACAGATACAGAAAAAACCCAGATTGTGACCGCTTGGGATGTTGATGAAGAGCGCGACGTGAATTCAAATTGTGTTCTCAGTCCGATGTAGGAAGTGTAGGATAGTTCCTGAAAATTATTACGTTCTGACCTGCTCCAGTCTCACTGCAGTTTCTTACCTGGTGCTCTTCTGAGAGTGTGTGTGTGTGTGTGTGTGTGTGTGTGTGTGTGTG
The DNA here is from genome assembly GCF_963514075.1 of Conger conger. Lineage (NCBI taxonomy): Eukaryota > Metazoa > Chordata > Actinopteri > Anguilliformes > Congridae > Conger > Conger conger. The sequence goes on from NC_083776.1 coordinate 1,574,924, forward strand.
TGTGTGTGTGTGTGTGTGTGTGTGTGTGTGTGTGTGTGTGTGTGTGTGTGTGTGTGTGTGTGTGTGTGTGTGTGTGTGTGTGTGTGTGTGTGTGTGTGACCTTTCGAGCCCCCATCCAAGCTCAGCCCTCCACATTTTCCCGTTAGGTTTTAAGGATTTGACGGCAACACATAAATCACCATTTAATGGCAAGGACCAAATTCTGCTTCTGCGGTTGTTCATTCATTCAATTTCATATGTATAGCACTTTTCACAGCAGACTGTCCCCAAGATGGTTTTACATAGTAACAGAAGGGAAGAAAATTGCGAAATAACAGCTCTAAGCCCCAAAATTGTGGGTAGGACCAGCGAATTGAAATGTTTGCCCAGAATGCCTCAGAAGCCTGTTACTGGTGTCCCTGAACTTCTACTTCTGTGCTTCTAAAAATCTTCCAAAATGATGTCATTGTGAGAAGGGGCATTTTGCTTACTCTGCACTTATGCCGTTGCATTGTGGGTTGTGGGCAAAGCTCACAGTTTGGAGGTTGCTGGTTTGACTCCCTGGCGAGGTACAGCCCTTGAGAAGGATACTTAGCCTGTCCTGCTTCAGTAAAATATCTGCCTGTATCAGTGCGATGCAGGTAAAGACAGCTTAAGCTTAAGAGAGCCTAGTAACCGGCAGGAGTGTACTTACAGCTCAGCCCAGTGGGAGCTGAGCGTCTGAAGTCAAATGTACAGTACGCTGTAGCCCACATTCAACATACTTTATCCCTTTCAGTCCCACGTCCAATATGAGGGAGTTCAGTTGGGTTTTAATAGGGGCGCAAAACAATAGGACAGCAGTCATTTTGTTTGGTTGAAAAAAAATTTCAAGCGTAACTACAGATTTTACAGTAGTTACGCTTGACTGCCATGTGGTACTCTTGGCACTGAAAGGGTTAACTTTATAGATGTTAGTAAAAAGTAGTTACTGTAGATTCCAACAGATGGAGTTAGTGTAGATCGCACTGTAGATTCCAACAGACGCAGCTTGTGACCAACCGTTTACTAATGTGTGATTTTAGTGCGGTTAACCCTTCCCTTTCATTGGTGGAGGACTGTGGTGGACAGGAGTGGTGCAGGAGAGTTAGCGCCCTGCTCAGCGCTCCCACGCAGGGGCCAGATTCACTGACACAGATTAAGTTCAGTTCTGGACTAAGTTGAGTTTTGTATGCATTTAGACTGGGACTCGACTTAATCTGTGTCAGTGAAACTGGCTGATGGTGGTTGACAACTGTTTGTACAACTGCTGCTGCTGCTGGTGGTGGTGGTGGTGGTGGTGGTGGTGGTGGTGGTGGGAATGGGGTTTAGGTCAATTCACTGGATCACCATCTGATGTCCCTCATGGATGTTTTAGTTGGGTGAAGACACGGTTTCCTCAGCTATAATATAAGTCCTGTGGGTTATACAGGGGGAAGTTTAATTACCACAGTGACGGTACTTTTTAAAGAGATTGTATAAAAGATACTTCTTGTGTAATTAAAATGCATACAATGAGGAAAAATTAACCCCTTAAGTCTCACACAGGCCCAGTGGGTTTTTTTGCATTCATTCCTTTTTTTAACAGTGGAATTTTCAATCACTATGGTAACAGGATATACCGCTTGAAAGCGTTAAAACTCACGGTTCTATCTGTATAACCGATTTTAAGATGCCATTGCTTTGGCCGCAACAGTTTCTTATTTTATGGGTGGTAAGCATGTGGGTAGCAAAACAAGCGTGGGGGGACTTTGCCTTCTCTGCGTTTTAGAAATCCATATACTACACAAATTAAGTTAATGTCAGTGTCCTTTTCATGGCAAGGGTCCAGCAAACCAAATACAGAAAAATGCAATTCTAAAAACACGGTAGCTTGGACAAACATCAATGAATGTCCATTGTTTACTGAGAATTTCTCTGGGAGAATTATCATTGTTGTCCATTTCGCTGTTGTATACTTCTACAAAAGTACTTGTACATAGGAATGTGATTATCTAAGTTTTGTATTGGCTCTCTAGAACAAGAATAGCCCATGCAGGTGCATATCTCGTATCGGTAATCCAGTTTCCCAGTAAAAGCGTGATCCCCATCTGTGAGCAAGAAATGCAGTATAACTTCAGCTCAACCTGGAACCAGCTAGTGGTATTGACGTAACAACTGAGAAATATCTTAGCTAATGAGATTGTTTTCAGTAATTCTTTACAGTATTTTACTAAATACAGTATTTTACACATCATTAGACCTATAATATAATTTTGTTTCCATGTATCCTTTTGGAGTCTCCAAATGTCCTTTTTGGAAAACTGTCTAGGGATAGCTTTGAAAAAACAATACAGAATGCTCATTTTTGGTGATATTGTTATCACATTTGAAAGGGGAGTTGTCCAGTGTTTTGGCTGTGGCTCCATTGTGTTGCCAAGTGTGGCAGGCACCGCTACAATAATCTGAATCCACTCAAAAATAGAAACAAATTTTAGTGAGAAAAGAAATCTTCCACTTCCACTGTGTTTCGACTTCTGTTACTTTGATTCAGTCTTCGTAGAGTAATTCTGACTCTTGGAAAATAAACCCCAAAGGGGTACCTTTGAGAAGACATCAGGATTATGCCTGTTGTCAAAGGGGTTCAAGAATAGTAGCCATTTAATTTTGGATATGTCATTTTCAAGCTTGCGTAAAGAAAAGGGGCGACACCTAAGGGGTTAAAAAACGGTTGAAAATGGTTTTTGAAATTGTTATTGAATATGAAATGATGCTGAAACATTGGAGGTTGACTAGGCTGTAGGCTGCGGTTGGTCCAGCCGTGTTGCAGCTGAGGGTCGCAGGCTATATTCACTGAGCAGTCGGGGCTGGTTTGTACAGGTTTTAATCACGATGATTAATTGGGCTTCAACTTTAATATCCGCAACCACTCCTCAGCTCTCGACACAAGTCACACTTCAACCGACATGTTTTTTATTTATTTCTTTTACTTCTCCAAAAAGCAGGTTGAGTTGTGGGATTTGAGTTGTGGGATTTAACTTGTTGGGTTTTTTTTTCCCTCCTAGCTTGAAGCCTAGCTTGAAGGAGAGCAGAAGTAGAATGTTGAGTTTTTGAGAAGGAGGAATGCGTATATTACCCGACTCTACATCTGAGCCTCAGATTTGACAAATATTGTGTTTACCTTGGTGATGCGATGCGGTGTGGGGCGAAATTAGCGTGGTGCTTCTCGTAATTAAAATTTCATTAAAGCAGCAGCGAATGGGTCTCAGCAGTGTCATTTGCAAGGCTGCCGCGGAGCTGGGAAAACTCATACAGGAATATTAATAAACAAAATGGAAGGATTGAAAAGGCTTGTGCGAAATATTAATTTTGTTGATCTTTCCCCACACATAGGCACCAAAATAACCCCCCACTGTTGAATTGGTAAGAAGATACTGTTCGCTCTACTGCTGCCACTGTTACCTTTCTATTGGACCGAGCTTTCTGCCTGGGTCAGACTGGCATTGCATTCGGACACATTCCCCCGGCTGGAGGTTGGAAATCAATCGTACTTCTAAGTACAGCGTTTTAATCATCATGCCAACGAATACATTTTTTAAGTGATGTGAAGTAGCTGAATTGAAATAAGCCTGTTTATTGTAACTTCAACGGGTGGTTGGTAGCCTAGCCAGCTACTTTAGGCTGACTGTACTGTAGTGTGGGTGACGGATAGAAGTCACCTGATAGCAAGGTATAGCGCAGTTTTGTTAAGACCTCACTTATTTTGAAACGCACCGATAATCCATGCGAGCCCAGTGTATTGAATGAGGTGTATTGCCTCTGTCACAGATTGCCGTGGGAGTCTGGTGATACGAACGGCCAGGCGGCTCAGCCAAAAGCCTTCCTTGTAAAACTGTTCGCGCACGTACACACATCATTTTATATTGACTGTTTAGGTTTTTAATTAATGTTAAGATTAACCAGATAAAGTTTTAATCAACATTTACAGAGTGCCAAACTGTAGTACTTGTGCTTCAGGTGAAAGTCTTGGTTTCAATGCACTGCAAATTGCAATATAGTACGGGGGACTGTTTAAACGACACCTTTTCCGGGTTAGGTCACGCCCACTTCCGAGTACGAGTAATGGATAATTCAATTGGTTTAATTGGAGACGGAAACGGATACGGAAACGGATACTGCACAATACTCTCCCCTAACTGTTACTACTACTGCAACTACTGCTACTGTACTACTACAGCTGCTAATATTGCTAATGCTACTGCTACTGCTACTACTACTACTACTACAACTGCTACTATTACTAATGCTACTACTACTGCTACTATTGCTACGGTGGCACATAGTGACTATAATGGAAACCCCCCTATTTCTATTTTCTTTTCTTTTTTAATGTCCACTCTTTTAGTTTAAACTGTCAAGGGCTTCCAACTATTTCAAAGCAGGAGCAATAACTAAAAGCTTTTTTACCACTGTGTTCAAGCCACACCTGTACAGTGTACTTTGGAGGGTCAGTGGGAGACGCTCATTGCTTGTATCCATGTTCATTTTATGTAGAAAATGTGAGAGCGTGGAAGAATCAGTTAAGAGAACGCAGTTAAAAATTGCAGAAGCTACGAAGCCAGCTCTTGGTTATAAACTGTCTATTTCATGTTTACTCTAATAAATTTTCATCTGACTTGTTACCTTGGAGTGGACATCTGTTTGTGCCATCTCTGACTGTCTGCAGCTGTAAAATGCAGTTTTTTACATTCATCAATGTATTTATTTATATGGTGTAATATTTGGGGTTTAACATTGGCAGGCGGTTGTGCAGTTGGAGTTTTGACCTTGGGGAGGGGGGGGGGGTGGTTCTGGTGTGAGCCGTGTGGCGTGGGGGGAGGTTTTGGGGCGGTCTGGGGTGGGCAGGTCGTGTTTTACAGTGGGATTCTCCCCATTAATCTTGCGCTATGGTGAAGCAGAGTAGCTGGGCCAGCCGCTGAATGTCCGAGCAGGGCAGTCTGTGTGATTTATTATCACATGCATGTGTTAGCACTGCTGCTACACTAACCTTGTTGCCTCCACGCAAGCCCCCTTATTCCCCCTTATTCCCCCCATTTTTCCACCTAATTTCCCCCTTATTCTTACCTATACCCCCTTTCCCCACGTTCTACCTTTTTCCTCCTGTTCTCCCTCGTATTCTTTCCATATTCCTCCGTACATAATTCCCCCTCATCCCCTCTTATTCCTCATGTCTGTGTGATAAGGGGAACACACACAGGCTTTCAAACCGAGCTTACTCTGAGCCCTAAATATTCAGCTCACACCTCGGTAATATACAAAGAAAGGACAATTCTCAACATCAGATACAGTATACACTCAGTGAGCACTTTATTAGGTATTTATTAGCCTTATTTTATTGGTCTTTTGCTGCTGTAGCCTATCCACTCAGAGGTTTGACGCGTTATGAGCTCAGAGATGCTTTTCTGCATACCACTGTTGTAATGTGTGGTTATTTGCATTACTGTCACCTTCCTGTCAGCTTTGACCAGTCTGGCCGTTCTCCACTGAACTCCACTCTCATTAACTCCTGCTCACTGCACCATTCTCTGCAAAGTCAAGTCACTGAGATCACATTTCTTCCCACAGTAGTAATGCATCACTGATGCATTTTGAGCATCGGAAAAGAAACACACTTTTAAAAAACAAAACGGGATTTGTGTGCGTACGTGCGTGCGTGTGTGTGTGCCTGCGTGTGCCCGTGTGTGTGTGTGTGTGTGTGTGTGTGTCCCACACAGGTGCAAGCGTGTCTGTTGGAGTGAGTGAGTGAGTGAGTGAGTGAGTGAGTGAGTGAGTGAGTGAGTGAGTGAGTGAGTGAGTGAGTGAGTGAGTGAGTGAGTGAGTGAGTGAGTGAGTGAGTGAGTGAGTGAGTGAGTGAGTGAGTGAGTGAGTGAGTGAGTGAGTGAGTGAGTGAGTGAGTGAGTGAGTGAGTGACCCACAGAGGTGCAGGCGTGTCAGAGCATTTCTGTTGATGTGTGTGTGTGTGCCTGTATGTATGTGTGTGTGTGTGTGTGTGCACGTGTGTGTTTGTCTGTGTGTCCCACACAGGTGCAGGCATGTCAGAGCATTTCTGTTGATGTGCGAGTGAGTGTGAAAGTGGGGGTGTGTGTGTGTAATCCATCCATTGTGTGGCTGTGCTCGGTCTGTATCGATTCACTGAACACATGTAGGCCCTGGGGGGTGTAACTGAGCCCCCCCTCCCAACCCGACCCTGCCGGTCAGGGACCATGGGAAAAAACCCAATCTCTGCCTCTCTACTGGACCTGTTCCCCCCCACTCCGCCCTCTGTGTGGCACTCATCGCTGACCCCTGCACCCTGGGCCCCTGCTCTCCACAATCGCCCCCTCCTGCCCCCTCCTGCCCCCAGCTCTGTGCAACACTGCCCTCTTACCCTGCCCCCCCCCATATACACCCCACCCCAGACTGAAGTCTGAAGAAAAAACTAAAATAGCTGTGGACCTCTGTGTGAGTATGTATGTCTCTGTGCGTGTGTGTGTGTGTGTGTGTGTGTCTGTGTGTGTGTATTTCTGTGAAATGTGTATTTGTGTCCAAGTGAGTGTGTTTATTTGTGTGTGTGTGTGTGTTTATTTGATTGAGTGTGTAGTTGAGTGTGTGGATTTGTGTGAGTGAGAGTCTGTATGTATATATGTATGTATGTTTGTGTGTGTGTGTGTGTGTGTGTGTGTGTGTGCGTGAGAGAGTGTGTGTGTGTGTGTGTGTGTGTGTGTGTGTTTGTGTGCGTGAGAGTGTGTGTGTGTGTGTGTGTGTGTGTGTGTGTGTGTGTTTGTGTGCGTGAGAGAGAGTGTGTGTATATTTGCATCCCATTGAGAGTGTGTGCACTTGTGCATGTGCTTGTGAGAGAGAGAGTGAGGGGCAGAGCAGGATGTGGAAGTTTCTTTCCGTTACAAACCCTGTTCTGCAATCACCGGAATTCATGAAAAAAATTGTATTTGCATTGAAAAGTTCTACTTTTTAATGTTCAGCTGCAGCACTAATTGGATCCAGTCCCCTTCCATTCTCATGGACCAATAATAAAAAATAAATATGATAGATTCACAACAGTAGAAAAAAGCATTATAAATGACATCTTTCCAAAATAAATATAACGGTTTTCATTTCTGTGTAATTTTTCATGTTTAGCCATGTCTTATTCCCATTTCTTAGTATTAGAGAGTAAAACTCCCTCAAATGTACAAATGTTTATAGACATGCCATTATTCTTTTTGTGTGTCAAAAAAGTAATGGTAGCATACTAAACCAATTCAGAGTTTTCTTGTAAATGTGTGTGTTTGGGGGGGGGGGATTGTAGAAAGGGACTTGTGTTCATATTCAGTACATTTCTGAAGCAGGACATAAATTTGAACTCAATATTTTAACAGTAATATTATTTTATCAGAATGACTTCAACTGCTGACATCTGTGATCAATGACGTCCCCATCTGTCATCGCATTGTAATGGCAGCTTAAACGTATATGTATTTTTCAACCGACTCGACGAGGTTAGTTTCACTCCTCCTCCCTGTACTTTACGTGCTAATGAAACACTAATGAAATCTGTTAGAAAAACTTGTTTTCACGAGCGTGCTGTGTCGGGGGCGGGGTTCTGCACCCGTATGTGCCAGTGTTCGGCCATCTTGACACCGGGGGCTGAGAGATGACAGACGATCGTTATCACCCCCGGCAGCCGAAGACTTTCAGCCGAAGGATTTCAAAATCTAAAGACGTGACACTTGTGATAAATTAATTGATTCATTTATTGTGACCCAATTTCATATTTACAGAAATGCGTGTGTCTTTCTTCTTTTGTGATTGGAAGTGACTTTGCGGTATTTGCTTTTGTCAGCTGCCCTGTGGGAATGTTGTGTGACTGAAAACGACGATCGCCGTGGGACGATCAGGAACATCGATTTGGCGTTTCATCGTGGACCGTATCATCGGTGTGACCATCGTCATCGCCATCGGCATCCCAAACGAACTTTCCATTTAAAGGCCCAGTCTATCTTAAAGTACCTGCTTTTCATAGACTACATATAAGACTGGAGAGCAGTAAAGATTAGTATACAGTGCTGCCATGTTCCCACCGAGAGGAGCTGAAACATGAATGTGAAATAAGACCGTAGCGGTTGGAACAGCTGAAAGCTGGAAATGAAATATGAAATATCTCTCCTCAAGACGGATAACCTCAACAGGTGGCTGCAGGGCCCATTATAAATGATAATTTATTTTCTTGTTTTTTATCAGCCAACGCAAATATTCTAAAGATGATTGAGATATTGTGACAATTACATTTACATCTGCATGGTTAATTTAACAAGCTAACTTGTGGCAAGTGGTCATGAATTGTTTATGATTTGGGTTCGTTTGTGTGTGCTAACATTAATTTGTGGCATTTCTGCAATTTTCTACACGTGAAATTCACTGAATAGTATAGGCTGTGAAATGGAGTGTTTCTCCATTGCCTAATCTTTAATGTGTTTGTGTTGTATTATAGAATATTATAACTTTAGATATTACCGCGCAATTCATTCTATTTTACATCTAGACTACCCCTTGGAATACAAAAGACCAAAATTACATTTTGAAACAAAAATTAGATCAGTTGAACCAATAGATTCATTAAAAGAATGGTGATAGTACAAATGAATTTGGATGTTTTGACTTGGAGTTGGAGAGTGGTAATCAGATACTGTGTGTGTGTGTGTGTGTGTGTGTGTGTGTGTGTGTGTGTACACAAGTGTGCGCATGCACATTTGTGAAATATTGTAATCCCAAAGAGAGTGAATGACCCATTAAATAAAGTAAAAGCAAAAGTTTTGCTTGGTGAACATATACCCTATTTAAAGGTACAATAGGTAAGATTTTTGTGTTAACACATTGTTACAAGACCATTCCAATCCCTTCCTATCATTGAAAAAGGCTCACTGACATGTTGACTCACCCTCTGCCTCTGTTTATAGTCCTTAAATCTGGGTTTGAAAATATGCAGTTGATGGGCCGGCACTCTGTACCAAAGCATCCTATAGCTGTACAATAATGAAAATTGGTTGAAAATGGGTTCTAATTGCCACAGCCAATGGCGTTTCAACGTCAGCACGTTTACAGAGAAGTTGTGGTTTGTTGCTGCTATTCCTCTCTTGACCGTCAGAAGTCCGAAATTACCTTTGGTACCTTTAATGATCGACTCTTGATTATAAGCCTATTAATTCGCCCAACTGCAGAATGTATTTTACAGAGGTATTTTGTCTATCAGTGTTTCAGCTTCATACAAACATAAATCTTTTTTTTTTTTTTTTGTCCAAAGTGTGTAACTGAACATGTTGATGGAATTTTTCTTTTGGATTTCACTCATAGAAACCAACAATGTATAAATGTTCCAACATTTTCATTGAACACCTTGTTCAAATAGGATGAAATAATAAATAGAAAGGAATCATAAATGAAATAACTCTCGATGTTCGAGGTTGTCGTTGTGCTGCTGTCTTGCACGTACGGTGGGTCTCTAAACGCTTCACCTTCATGAAGAAACACAAAGATCACACGCAAGCAGGGGGAGCTGCACCCCAAAATGGAGAAATTAAAAAAGACAAAAACAGCAGGCAGTCAAACCTGACCAGAAGGGCTTTGCTTGTCGGGTAGAGTGAGTTGAGTGAGATTTTCCCTTCAGTCTTCGTCTCCTTTCTGCCGTCGCACATTGTTATTCTTCCATTTGAGTATTTTGTGTTTTTTTTACCCCACTGTTTCCCCTCCTCAGGAAGATCATTCTCAAACGGTGTCTTGTATTGCTCTGAAAAGCAGCGTGTCCTTTTTTAAATGCCATTTCATCTGAGAATAATGTATTCATGCACCGAATGCTCCAGGCTGTTTGTGTGACTACCTCTTGAGTTTCCCTGCATTCGATACCTTTTCTTTAACATCTTTTATTATACAATTCAAAATGTGTCCGAATGTGACTTCATTGTATTGTAGGGCTAATTCGCAACGCTTAGAAGGTTTTTATACTTGTTAAAAAGTGTTTACATAGGTGTCTAAGTGCAGGTAATATCAGTAAGGTATCTTTTTGCTTACAGGGGTAGCGATTGTACAGATTAAATAATACAAATGTTTTGGTTTTTCACAATGAAAATGCTAAACCCCTTTATTTATCCATGCAACTGGGCATATACGCATAGGAAAAAAAAAAAGTTAAATATTGAACAGTTTGTGAGCCTGAGGGTACAAAATGCCCATTGTGTGCGGACAGCTCATGGCGTGAGGCGCCGTGTTGAGACACCACAGCGGTTACGGCTGACGATCGCTCAGTCAGCCACACTCGGCCAATCACCGGCAGGTTGGGCAGGGAGCCGGCCAGAGGTCATCCGAATGCTGTTTTTTATATTTTTGTTTTCCGGATCGTTCTCTTGCGTAATTAACGCCAGGCGACGCGCCTGCCTCCGCTGCTGGGGGGGCCAGCAGGTTTGTGGGAGTTTTGAGGGGGAGGGGAAACGGGTTGCTTCCACGGCGCTGGCGGATTTCTAATTACCGCCATCCTGTCGGCGTCCAAGCCTCCGCCTCCATCCCCTGACACCGAGCGGAGCCTGCCTGAGAGACCGCGCGTTCCCCGAGAAAATGATAAAATATTATGTATGAAATGAATCATTAACATGGCCCATTAGACTCTCTATCTGGCTGTAATTGAATTTGTCAGCGGTATCCTCTTTAACTGAAAACCAGTCATAACAGCTAAATTAAATAATAATTAAAGAAACAACTATTACAAGGTTTGTGGGGCGGCCGAGGTGCTTGTTGCGGGGCGCGCGGTAATTTATTTAAATTGCAGACCGTGCTGGAACGCCGACGTTAGGAATTAGAGCCGCCCTTTGTTAGGGGCCGTGGTGTAAAGCAGAGCGCCTGAATGCTCGACCGACGCTAATATACGATCGGCTGTAATATCGCCCGTAGCTCAATTTGACACCTAATTAGCGGCTCTTGTTTTCCTTTAAGTGTAATTCATTGCTTCTTTTCTGCCCCGGTGTACTCTTTCTTTTTTTCCGGGTTTAGCTGTTCGCACGAGGTCTGTGCGCGGGGGGAACAGGTGTCTGCGGAGCTGCCAATCGACGGCCCGCCTCCACGCCTCCCCGCCTCTCCGCCTGTACGCCTGTATGCCTCCCCGCCTCTACGCCTCTCCGCCTCTACGCCTCCCCACCTCTCCGCCTGTACGCCTCTCCGCCTCTCCGCCTGTACGCCTCTCCGCCTCTACGCCTCCCCGCCTCTCCGCCTGTATGCCTCTCCGCCTCTACGCCTCCCCGCCTCCACCCCTCTACGCCTCTCCGCCTCTACGCCTCTCCGCCTCTCCGCCTCTACGCCTCCCCGCCTCCCCACCTCTCCGCCTCTCCGCCTCTCCGCCTCTCCGCCTCTACGCCTCTCCGCCTGTACGCCTCTCCGCCTCTACGCCTCCCCACCTCTCCGCCTGTACGCCTCTCCGCCTCTCCGCCTGTACGCCTCTCCGCCTCTACGCCTCCCCGCCTCTCCGCCTGTATGCCTCTCCGCCTCTACGCCTCCCCGCCTGTACGCCTCTACGCCTCCACACCTCCACCCCTCTACGCCTCTCTGCCTCTCCACCTCTACGCCTCTACGCCTCTCCGCCTCTCTGCCTCTCCACCTCTACGCCTCTCCGCCTCCCCGCCTGTACGCCTCTCCGCCTCCACGCCGTGTTTCGCCTGTACGCCTCTCCGCCTCTCCGCCTCCAGGCCGTGTTTCGCCCGCCTGCTGCCTCTCCTCGGGCTCCACTCCGCCCGGGCGCGCGGGGGCGCTCTGAAATGGCCGCCCGCGGGGGCCCACGCAGCCTGCCGAGGGAGGGAGGGAGGGAGGGAGGGAGGGAGGGCGGGCCAGACAGACAGACAGACAGACAGACAGACAGACAGACAGACAGACAGACAGACAGACAGACAGACAGGCAGGCAGACAGGCAGACGGTCAGAGTCACACGTGTAAAGTTTTGCACAGAGTCTCAGGAACTCGTTCTCGGAGGTCGTCGGCGTTCCTGTGGCCCTGTGTGAACTGCTACCTGAAGCAGTTTGGGTTTGTGCAGGCCTGTGTTCCAGACGCAGTCGTCTGTATACAGTCAGGGTTTAAAAAATAAATTAAAATAATAGTAATACTTGTGTACACGGGGACCTTTTTAACCACATTGGTTAATTGTGCGGTTAATGTGTTTGTACAAGTTGCTGGCACTGTGTTTGCTGTGCTGCGAGTTTGTTGTACTGAGGGTTGGCATGGGGATAAGTGAAATGAACTTGCTGCTTGTGGAGGCGGGGGGCAGGGGATGGTAATGAGGTGATGTGGGCTGGGCTGTATGCTGGACTGCTGGGGGGGAAGAGGCTGAGCTGCCAGTAGGGGGAAGCAGGAGAAAAGGAACGTGGAAGAGTGTGTGTGTGTGTGTGTGTGTGTGTGTGTGTGTGTGTGTGTGTGTGTGTGTGTGTGTGTGTGTGTGTGTTTGTGTGTGTTTGTGTGTGTTGTGTGTGTTGTGTGTGCGGTGTGTGCGGTGTGTGCGGTGTGTGCGGTGTGTGCGGTGTGTGCGGTGTGTGCAGTGTGTGCAGTGTGTTGTTAACTGTGCCCCTGCTTCTCTCTGTCTCCAGATTAGGGATTCATGGAAAGCAGAAAATCCTTCACATTGCTGTGCCACTCACCTGCTGGCTCTGCCCTGACCTCCACCGTAGGAGGGGCCGATAGTTCAGCCACAGCTGATCCGTGGCTCTTGTCACTGGGGCGGGGTTTGACTATGAGCCCCAGGCTTGTGGAGACGAGTAGGCCTCAAATTGGAAGAACATGCCCTATTAAGAGCGTGTGTGAGGAGAGTCTTGCGTATGCGTTATGGCAGTGTGTCTCTCTTGGAGGGAATTGGATTCATTCAACTCAACTTTAAAGATTAATTTAATTTTTACAGCAATAACTTTTTTTTTTTTTTTGTCAAACGCAGTGGGTTACATTTCTTAAATTCCTTAAATTATGATCTGCGATCCCATGCCAGGAACGTGGTGTTATGCTCATCAAAGTTTCATTTATTCGCTGTGCGCTTTTGCACGTTTTCAGCGCAGCCATCTCCCACAGGCTGCACACCTGCGTCAACCGCTCCCGCCAGGAACACACCAAAAAGAAATGTTAGAATCCCCAGATCCCAGCGTTTTCACGTCAGACGTTGCTAATTGCACAGGGTGCAGCTTTCGGGATTCAGGGCTGTGTAGCGGACCGGTGCGGTGGAAGAGGAGTCTCCATCTGAGTGGGGCTCCTGCGGTCACCGTGTTCAGGCACCCTCGAACGCAGCTAGCCTTCCGCCACACGCACATAAACGCACTATGCATTTTACATTACGTTTTAGTAATTTGACAGAATAGTTAAAAACTGAATCAAATCAATATTTCTTGTGACCACCCTTCGGCGTTAAAACTACATCACTTCTCTGGGATAGCCAACGCTGTCCTGCAGTTCTATAAGACGATCAACAGGGAGGTTGTTCCGAGCATGTTGGAGAACTTGCCACAGTTCTTCTGCAGACTTTGGTTGGCTCCTTGCTTCTGATCGCAGACAGCCTTATTCAAGTTTTTATGTAAATAGTAGTCAATTGCTTACAGTAATATGTAATATGTTAAATACAAAAATGTCTCTGTAAAATTAAATCTTTTGGAAAATGAATATTTGGAAATCTCAAATGTGTTCTTTTATACTAACACACACAAAAAAATAGACATATATATATATATATATATATATATATATATATAAAATATGTCTAGGGTGCCTAGGACTTGTGCACAGTACTGTATATTTTTTATTAAAGAAGGACATTTGTATTGGCTTCAGGAATACAAAAGTTTGATATCGCCCAGAAGAGACAGGAAGGCCCATTTATATTCATTGGCTCAGTTCACCAAACAAACCAACAATTAGCATTGTAGGCACAATACAGCGCCTTTACTGTCTGTACACAGACACGACTAAACCTTCCGCCAGCTTTCTTTCTTTGTTTCTGAGTTTTCTGATTTTTGAACGTGAATTCGCGGTTTACTTCCGTGGACACAGAGCTGCGTTTCCATGGCAGCCAATGGTGGAGTGGGTCTGCATAATCTACGGGACGGCCCTGCCTATGTGAACGCGGTGAGGGGCTTCAGGCGGGGAGTGGGCCAATGGATTCTGCCCCTTGATCCCAGGTTAGCAGTTCCTTATCGTGATAAATTGGTGCTTTGTTACCAGAGTAAACAATCTTTCCTTCCTTGTTTTCTGTAGTTCGGCGAGGCTAGGAAAATACATTTTGTGGGAGGGAGCCGAGTATGGTTTTGTTCTCCCTCTTTCACGGGGTTACTTCTTTGATTCATGTCTGTAATTAATTAAACACATGTCCAGGTCATTGTCTTTGCGAATGGCAGTGCTGACTGCCAGCTATTGCGGACACGGGGACAGAGTTTTGGGACAGTGGGAGTCGCGCGGGGAGAACTTAATGCCGATGAAAATCATTTTCGAATCGATTGAAACGGAATATGTTTGTGCCGTGGATATTTAAATGAGAGCGATTGTTCAATTCCTATAATGTAGGCTCAAGGGCGGGTTTGTGAATGATTTCTCATTAGAAAAGTGTTAAGGCTCATATACCTTATTTCTGTGAGTGCTAAATGGAATGCAGGAAAATGAGCATTTTGCTAAATGCGTCTTCTCAGCCCCACACGAAGCCAGCGGTACATGTGAACTTTATTCACTACTTTGGTCTCACACCTCAAGTTTATTCCTCGGCGGTAACTGCTGACAATCCAGTTTGAAAAGCCTCTTTATGTATGAGAATCGCTTGGTGCGACTCTGCGCTGAGGAAATCTATTATCACCTCAATTAAAAACTGTGAGCGGTATCGGAATACATCGATGCACGCGCGCGTCGGTGCAAATGCTCGCTCACGCACACTCGCTCACGCGAACACACGTGTGAGTGTGTGTGTGTGTGTGTGTGTGTGTGTGTGCGCGCGCGCACGCTCACTGCTCCCACTGAGAGTGATTTTCTGGGTGTTTCAGTCAAATAATTTCTGACTAATAAAAACCAATATGAGCTTTGAGTTTTGTTTTTGCATTTGGGTGATGTTCTGGCGATAGTCTGGTCGTATTGCAGGACGTTCTCCTGTTTATGGAGCAGCGGAGGCCGTAAATGTACTTGCAGCTGTTGTTGCGTGTGTCAGCGTAGATTAATGAATGTTGTATTCATCACTGAATGGTGCCATTGGGTTCATAGTCTCAATGACGACTGGAAACGGAACGTGAGCCCCGAAGCACACAATTTTCTGTCCTCCCAAGTACAACAACAGAACTTTCGGTGAATTCTCTGTGTTCTTGCCAGTTTTATACTTCAGTTTGGGACGGAGTTGATCACTAACGAGACTAACGAGTCCACAAGCATTACATTTGAGACCCAGCCATCCATGGTCTGTCCTGGTCCTTCGTCTTTCATCAGCAGGGTAGAGAGGGGGGGCTCAGCCTGCCCTGTTCTCTCCCGCACCTCAGCGACAGACATCGACCTGCCCACGCTCCCCGCGGATAACACACACGCACAGCGTCTCCCTGCTTCATCCCACCCTGCGTACGGATAACTCCGGGTGTGGAGACTCTTCCCAATTACGCTGGGAATGCTGACTGGGAAGAGCAGACATTCCTACCCCTTAAGTGTTCCTTCGAGGAGCGAGAACTAGAAGTTAGGAACTCACAATATTTCCTTTGAACACGAAAATACCAGCGCACCAGCGGCAAACTTCCTCCCTGATAACTGCTGCAGCATGAGTTGTGGATCTGGGAGAGCACCGAGGAGAACGTGCTCTTTTCCACAGCAGGTGAAGTCAGGCCCCACTTACTGGGTTCTCACATGGACCAGGAGCACCCCGTTGAGCGAGAGGATTTTGAACTTCTTTCTCAGAGGCTGAAATTGTGGCGCTTTCAGCCCCTGCATGGACCAAGGTCACGTGGGGAACAACACCAGCAACTGGGTGGGGGGGGGGGAAGAAATGATATGTCTGTGTGTGTGTGTGTGTTTGTGTGTGTGAGTGTGTGTGTGTGAGAGAGAGTGAGAGAGAGTGAGAGAGTGAGAGTGTGGGAGTGAGAGAGGGTGTGGGGTGGTTGTTTAAATTGCAAAGACAAAGGAAACGACCAAAACCAGCAGACGCTGTGGCCCTCCAGGACCGGAGTTTGACACCCCTGACTTAGCCCCAGCTGTACTGCGCAGATTGTCACAGGTGATAGCACTTAGCCCCAGCTGTACTGCGCAGATTGTCACAGGTGATAGCACTTAGCCCCAGCTGTACTGCGCAGATTGTCACAGGTGATAGCACTTAGCCCCAGCTGTACTGCGCAGATTGTCACAGGTGATAGCACTTAGCCCCAGCTGTACTGCGCAGATTGTCACAGGTGATAGCACTTAGCCCAACCTGTACTGCGCAGATTGTCACAGGTGATAGCACTTAGCCCAACCTGTACTGCACAGATTGTGACAGGTGATAGCACTTAGCCCAACCTGTACTGCGCAGATTGTCACAGGTGATAGCACTTAGCCCAACCTGTACTGCGCAGATTGTCACAGGTGATAGCACTTAGCCCCAGCTGTACTGCGCAGATTGTCACAGGTGATAGCACTTAGCCCCAACCTGTACTGCGCAGATTGTCACAGGTGATAGCACTTAGCCCCAGCTTGTGTGCACTTGGTAACCGGCAGAGGAGCGGGACTCTGCCAGGCCGGTCCGTTTGGGCCCCCCTGGTTCCCCCCAGGGGCACACGCAGGACTGAGGGAGATAATGCCAGCAGCAGGGTAGTCTTGCCACACAGGGAACAGAGAGAGGAGAGGAGAGGAGAGAGGAGGAGGAGGGGGGAAGGGGAGAGGAGAGAGGAGGAGGAGGGGGAAGAGGGGAGAGGAGAGGAGAGAGGAGGAGGAGGGGGGAAGGGGAGAGGAGAGAGGAGGAGGAGGGGGAAGAGGGGAGAGGAGAGGAGAGAGGAGGAGGAGGGGGGAAGGGGGAGGAAGGGGAGGAGGAGGGAGGAAGGGGGAGAGGAGAGAGGAGGAGGGGGGAAGGGGAGAGGAGAGAGGAGGAGGGGGGAAGAGGAGAGAGGAGAGAGGAGGAGGGGGGAAGAGGAGAAGAGGAGAAGAGGAGAGAGGAGGGGGGGGAAGAGGAGAAGAGGAGAAGAGGAGAGAGGAGGAGGGGGGAAGAGGAGAAGAGGAGAGAGGAGGGAGGAGGGGGGAAGAGGAGAAGAGGAGAGAGGAGGAGGGGGAAGAGGAGAAGAGGAGAGAGGAGGAGGGGGGAAGAGGAGAGAGGAGAGAGGAGGAGTGGGGAAGAGGAGAGAGGAGGAGGAGGGGAGAGGAGAGGAGGAGGAGGGGGGAAGGGGAGAGGAGAGAGGAGGAGGGGGGGAAGAGGAGAGGAGGAGGGGGAAAGAGGAGAGAGGAGAGGGGGGCGGGGAAGAGGGGGAGAGGTGGAGAGGTGGAGAGGGGAGGAGGGGTTGCTTTGTTGCGGAAGAGTGAGAGGAGAGTGAGATAAAGCAGGAGACACTAAAGTAAGGAGGGGAGGAGAGAGGGGAGAGAAGCGGTACCGTTTACGGTCACAGCGGAGAGCAGGAGCTGGCTGCTGTTGAGCTGGGGGAATATGATGTTTTAAAAAGCACGGAAAGCACAAGCACTCCAGTAATTGCAGTTACTGTTTAACTGACCCTGAAGAAAGACGGGCGGAGAACCCCTCATGACCCTCCTTCCTGCTTCCTCTTGACCCAATGAGACGAGGACAAGCAGTGGGGTGGCTTCCGTCCTTTTACCTGCAGCGAGGCCCCCCCTCCATCACATTCATGAGGTAGAGATGAGTTTGGAAATTGTCATTCGAAATGAGTGCTCTGGGACAGCATGGAATATCTCTGTTAACAATATTAACGTTAACGGTGTTAGATAAAGTTACGGCCGATTATCTATTCAGTTTTGAGTGGCAAAATCAGTCTATTCCAAGTCGTAATTGGGCATAGGACGAAAGATCCAATATTATTTAAAATTAGGCAGGGAAAAGCCCTCCAGATGATCTTTCACATTTCTAATTTCATTCTGGAAAATTTGATATTTCTTTAAAATTTCACATTAGAGTATGAACTTTGGTCCAATATTTATCTGGTGCAAGAATCATAATGGCAAAGACGTGTATACGTGGAAGAATGCCCATTTTAATAATGGGGGCTCTAGCCTGTAGAGAGCTTGAAAGACAGGACCAATTCGATCTCGAGATCAGTGTCTATTTTTAAAGAAAAATGTTTTGAAATTCATTGAGGGATGGATATGAACACCAAGGTGTTTATAAGTCTTTTACTATTGATACGGGTATATGAGTTTTTACTTTAGTTCAGGGCATCATCTTAAGTCCAGTTTATTTGGTATCCCGATGCAACACTAAAGTAATTAAAAGTGGGTAGAATATGTGCTAACATCATTAACAAATAGCAGGACATCCTCAGCACACATGGATATTTCATGTTGCGTGTTGTTAACAGTTGGTTTAATGGATATTGATTGGTGAATTAATTGAGCCAGAGGCTCCAAGGACAGAGCAAGCCGAAGGGGTGAGAGGGCAACCCTCACGAGTGCCTCTGCAAATGGGGAACTGCGGAGAGCAAATATGACTTTGAATTTCCTCTGCGTCGTAAAGGAAATCATTCAGTAATATATGGAAGAATAATGAAACCAGCAAATTAATACGATGAAATTTGGAATTGGAATTGGAATTTTATTAAATCAGGAGTATTAAAATAATAATGAGACCGCATCTAAACACGCGTGTTTTCCTGGAAGGAAGACCGTGTTTCATAAATGGGTGAATCTCAGGTAAAAGGTTCCTGGGTTTATTGTGCAGAATCATCCTGGTTGCGTTTCATCCTTCTGTGTGAATCAGGTCCACAGAAGGGACACTGTACTAATGCTCTTTCTCTCTCTCTCTCACACACTCTCTCTCTTTCTCTCTCTCACACACACTCTCTCTCTTTCTCATGTATCCAAGGATTAAAAAAAAACAGCTATCCCCCCCCCACCCCCCCCCCCCCCCCCCCCCCTAATCTTTGACTTACCAGTGCGAGTGAGAGCTTTTGTGGCCCATTGTGTAAGAGATCCCCATTTCCCCCGTTGCTCTGGCAGTAAGCCCTAATTACCAGAGTGAATTGAGACTGATCGCCTCGTATTGTCCGTCGCTCCCTGCGGGGGGCGCCAGAGGGATCGTGTTTCCGGAGCGGCCGGGTCAGGAGGGTCCCGGGAGGGGCGGGGGGCGGGGGCTGTCGTTTACCCAGCGTTCCCCGGTGGGTTTCAGGTGCAGTGTCAAGTAGTAAAGCAATTTAGGAGAAGATGGCACTCACGGCCCTTCAGTGGTCACCCTAGGCCCCCCGCCAGCCCATCCCTGTCACGTGGGCCAGCATGTAGCCGAGCGGCTAAGGCACACGATTGAGACACGGTGGGTATTTCACAAAGCTAGCTAGCTAACTCATTCAACTTGACTTCTGCACAGAGTTAAATCTGGAACTCCCTCACATATGAAACGTGGACTAAAGTGAACATAGCTGTTCCGGGTTTTACTCCGTTAGCCAGCTTCATGAAATACCCCCCCCTCCCTGGACGGTTGGTGGTTCAAGCCCAGGTGTCTCCATAGTAAGATCGGCATAGCTGTTGAGCGCTTGAGCAAGGCCCACATTGCTGTCCCCTGCTTAGTCTAATCAACTCTAATTAAGTTGCATCTGATAAAAAGCGTCACCTAAATAACTAAATGGAATGCAGTGTAGGTCCAGGTCAGTGTGGGCTCTTCCTCAGAGGGTAGGGCATATCCCTCTTTCCTTCTGCGAAAGCTGTGCCTGAAAACTCAGGTGTTTCTGGTTCCTGTTGAGTCCATGGGTTCCCCATCAGCGTATGCGGGGGCAGAATCACACAGTCAATCCCAAACTGTCTCCCAACGCACTGCAAGAGCTCACCACCATCTCCATCGACTGTCGCTGAACTTGTTTTCGGAAAACTGAACAAAATAATCAGCACAGTCATGCACATGAGATTAATAACTTGTATATCCTCTGCCGAAGCTCTGCTTTGTTGTCGATGCAAAGGGTTTCTGAGTGAATATTAATATTTGTAATAATGACTCTTATTTGGCATAAATAGAGATAAAGGAAAGCCAATACAACGTTCCATGTTGGCTTTTCTGTGTATGAAAAGAAAATTTCTGCAATAAATAAATGTTTTCACAAGTTGCTATTTTCACCGTTTCTGTCTTTTGCAGTCATTAGTCGAACATGCTGGTTTCAATTAGTACTTTCTTTCTTCTGGTGTTTGTCACATATAAATGAAAACGTTTCTCTCTCGGCTTGAACAATCTCCCACAAATACACATTTTTATATAACCACGTCTTTTAATAGCTGTAAAGACGCGGAGTGTTGAAGTGGAACCGTATTGTGTGTTGTGGTATTATGCCTAAGTGTGTGATTGGATGAGATGAAGGCGGAATATGCTCTCCATACAGTAAGAGATGAGGGGACTGCATTATTCAGCTGTGGTGTCTGCATAACTCAAATACAACCGATTCTGCTGTGTGCTGTGTGTCTGACAGATATTACCCATTATCTTCTGTTTGCTTTTGTAGTTAAACAAATATCCATCCAGATAAACCTGTATTTAAGCTGTGGTGATTAGG
Organism: Conger conger; assembly: GCF_963514075.1. Classification (NCBI taxonomy): domain Eukaryota; kingdom Metazoa; phylum Chordata; class Actinopteri; order Anguilliformes; family Congridae; genus Conger; species Conger conger. The sequence goes on from NC_083776.1 coordinate 1,595,620, forward strand.
GTGTTCTTTCAGACATCAGTCCACCGATAAAAATGACTATTTCAATACATCTGACTGGAATCAGTGTACAGTACTCTTATGAAACCAGACTCCAGCTTTGGCCTGTTTTATTAAACTGTACCCATGTCTTCAAAATAATTTTTCTCAGATCGTAAAATGTTACATCTTTGATATCACTTATATTGTAACTTTATACATATATAATGTTTCCTGACAATGTAAATAAGTGAATTTAATTTGGGTGGAAAAGCATAACCAGTGGGCTAGCCCAGCTAATGCCTGTCAAACTAATAATCATTACGCACAATCGGAGGGTAAAATAAAATATTTATTGTTGGGTACATACTCATTAATTTATCATTTATACCACCACAGGGTATTTTTTTGCTGCACCTGCAATTCAAGAAACATTTGCACACCGTGCACATGAAATACGGGGAAGGACTCGGATTAAAAAAAAACGGAACAGAAATCTTTTTTCCAGCCTTGGAAAATTTATTTTTTCTTTTTCTTTTTTTTATTTATTTTTAACATTTTACATTAAAGCAGCTTTGACAGCCACTGGTGCCTTTGTGTGATGCCGCGGTTGGAGCGCTCAGAAACTCTTAACACTTGTCCGCCACTGTAAAACCTGTGGGGCCTTTAAAGCCTGGTGCTAAGCCGCCGTCTCCGCTTGTTTGGAGCCTCTACACTGCCTTCCATTATCTCTGCCTACATTATCATCCGTAAACAAGAACATGGCAAACACTAGGTCTGCAATTATCACGTCTTAGGTGTGTCGCGGAGTGACTGAGCTGCCTCTCCTCTCCTCTCCTCTCCTCTCCCTGGCAGGACCCGCGTCGGTGGCTGCCGCTCCCTGATTGGCTGAGATGGACGAGATCCAGGGCTGGACTCTGAGAGGAAGTCAGACGGACTGGACGGCTGGACGGACTGCGGCGCTACAGTCAGCCCCACCTCAGCTCCGACACACGCGTGTGCTCATGTTCTACATGGACTCGCACATACACGCGCACGCGCACACACACACACATACACAAACACACACACTCACGCATGCATACACTCGTACACGAACATTCACATTCTACATGGACTTGTCACACAAACACACACACACACACACACACACACACACACACACACGCATACACAAACATTCAAATTGTACATGGTCGCTCTCTCACACACACACACACACACACACGCACGCATGCACACACACATACCTAAACATTGGACTCGCACATGCACATACACACACGTGCATACACAAGCATGAGCCCAGCCCTACGGGCAGGGGGCCCAGGCGGAACAGAGGAACCACCTCAAACAAGGCCCTCCCAATCACCGCTGGCAAACACGCGGCTGCACCAGAGGTAAGTGTGTAACTCTCACTGAAGCCTCCCTGGGAACGAGTGCTCATCAGCCTGCCTTCAGTGACCGATTAAGACCCTGGCTGCCTGACGTGTGCCGGTCGTGGGTTGCTAGTGGCTACTGTGCTATTGCATGCTGGGAACTGCAGTCTCAAACTGAAGGTGAGTGCCTTGACGCCTCGTTGCCTCGTTGCCTCGCTGACTGATTACTTCAAAGGCGACTTTTTATGTCTTTTAGATGTTGCTTAAAAAAACCATAACCACGACAAAATATTGATCAAACTGTACACATGCACTTGTGGAAGTGCTCTTTTGCAATTCTGCGGTTCCGCGTGAACTCTGCCAGAGTTTTCACCCGCCATTAATTTAACAGAAGTAAGAAGCCTCAGGTTAATTGCAAAGAAATATGGGATATCCTACCTGGCTGCCTTCAAAATCATCCAAATGATGGCACCTATGAAGCACCATTTTTTTTGCAGACTTTCGAATGGTAATGCAGCTCAAATCTCGAGACGGAAGGTTCCAGAACTTGGGGCGGAAGTGGCTGGGATGACATCACAGGCACTGTGCAGGTCAGAGGTGGAAGGGGCGTGGCTTAGCCAACTGTCCTTTTGCGTGATATCCTGTGCGAAACGGCTCATCTCCTGATCTCCCTTATTGACCCATCAGCTTAATTGTGTCTGAATTAACGTGTCCTCCCACCAGACATTTCTACAGTTTTAATTGAAGGGCCAAAGGGTCTCTGAAACAATCAATTAGTTATAAACAATGGCTAATTAAACCAACAATAACACGTCATAAACTGGGCAGGTTGTCAACATAAATCAAGCGCAGTAATTTGTTTACTTTTTCACGGAAGAAGATATGGTTTTATGAGTACTGTACTGTTTGCGGAAGCATCCCTCCGCTTGTTGGTGTGGGGGATTGTTGGATTAATTGGGGCAATACATGGAACATTCTGGGGAGTTTCTGGATATAAGAAATGCTTGTGGAGATCATGTGATTAGCGCTGAAATACGACATCGGAAGGTGCTATCATGCTAAATGTGACTCAGCATAACTAATTAATATAAATGAGATGCAACTGGTTTTGAAAAATTCCTCCCACTTGACTGCTCACACTGCGCTCCAGGCTGCCCTATAGCGTATTCGTGTATCGGCAGTGTATTGTTCTGGAGGTGATTGGCAGTGTATTGTTCTGGAGGTGATTGGCTGTGTATTGTTCTGGAGGTGATTGGCTGTGAAATGGTGGTGTATGTTGAAGTAAGTTTTTAAAAAACTATACAGTGTCATCACAGGTGTACCTGACTCTAAAAGTAAATAGAGGCTCTATATAGGTGGCGCTTTTCTGTTTAGTATACAAGACTCAGCCGTCAACATTTAGGTGGCAGACAGATTTGAAAACCTGCAAGTACCAACTGATTTTCATCAAACCAAACGACTGACCAGTCACCAATTTTGTGACACACTGTCGATGGTCTGAACCCACTGGTTGTGTTTCTCAGTGATAACCACTCAGTCTGGTAGGTACTTACATTAGCCTGTCCCTCTGCCATGAGCCTCTGGTAGCTGTCAGTTGTGTTGAACATGCTGCGGCGTGCATTCGGATAGCCTGTCACAAGCGACACAGCTCTCTAGCGTTGATTTTGGTCCTTAAAATACTTCAGCTGCTTTTGTCTGTCTGTCTGTGCGTCAGAAGGGTCCCGACAGCCCTTGCAGACACTACTCAAAGCGGTGGGATGTTTCCCAGAGAGGAATCAGAAGACGTGCTGTATCGTGCTCATTTTAACTGAGCTGAATCCCTCTTGTGTGGGTGTCAGAGCTGTGCACTGCTGGGAGCCTGGAATCTATAATACAGTATCTCTCTCTCTCTCTCTCTCTCTCTCTCTCCCTTTCTCTCTCTCTCTCTCTCTCTCTCTCTTTCTCTCTCTCTCTGTCTCTCTCTCTCTCTCCCTCTCTCCCTTTCTCTCTCTTTCTTTCTGTCTTTCTCTCTTTCTCTCTCTCTCTCTCTCTCTCTCTCTCTCTCTCTCTCTCTCTCTGACTGTCTGTCTGGCTCTCTCTCTCTCTCTCTCTCTCTCTCTCTCTCTCTCTCTCTCTCTCTCTCTCTCTCTCTCTCTCTCTCTCTCTCTCTCTCTCTCTCTGTCTTTTAATTCGACATTACAGAATATTGGCATTTGAAACTTTATGGTGTTCTCAGCACTAGATTTTAGGTGGATCCAGAATTTTAAGGATCTTTTCTGTATGTTTAATGTCAATGGGAATCTGCCTAATTCTGCCCTGCATGCATTTGTGGGTGTTTTCCTTTGGATTCTGAGAATGTTTCTAATAAATTCTGCATGCAGGGATTCAGTGGGATGTTTATCCCATCTAGTGTAGTCTAGCTTACTGAGTGGACCCCATACCTCGCATCCATATAATGCAATTGGCATTATGACACTGTCGAATATTTTGCACCAGATTTGAATTGGGATTTGTATTTTATGGAAATTCCTTTTGATGGCATAGAGAGCTCTACGAGCTTTATCTTTTAGTGCATTCACTGCAAGGTCAAAGCTTCCTGAGGCACTGAGTTTCAGGCCTAGATAATCAGGCCTGATGGCATTTGGCAGACGCTCTTAGCCAGAGTGACGTACAGTTGATTAGACTAAGCAGGAGATAATCGTCCCCTGGAGGGCCCAATGGCTATGCGGATCTTATTGTGGCTACACCAGATTTTCGTTATTAAAATGTTATTACTGACATACCTTCCTTGAGTGTACTTCCATGGGTGTGTCTTCCCATATGTAGTCAGGCACCCTTGAAATAATCTACAAAATAATTGACCAAAGAAATCATTTACTAGCTAGCTCCTCTTCCTCTACTGTGGGCAGTAGATCTGACTTAAAGTTTCACAGGAATCTCAAAGATTGCTTTGCTGTGTTTAGTGGAATATGCCGAGTGTGGCTGTTGCATCAGTGCACTTAGTCGATATGAGAAGCGTGTAATGTGTCTGAATAAAATAATGAATAAAACGTAAAAGAGGAAGATATGTCACAGGGGAAAAATTATCTTTGAAGTTCTCGTGGTTTTTGAAGTGTCGGACTTCAAGTCGATCGCGGAAAGGCGGGAATCTCCATGACAACTCGAAAGTCGCCAGCTCCTAATTGTCATGTCCCTTTCTGTTGTTAAAGTGGCATATCAACGAAAAGTCTCATTTTAATATCATATATTGATATTGTTTTTTTTGCGATGCACTGAAAGGTTGAATACACGTATATTGTGCATACCGTATATATTTTTCATCTTCTCACTTATGTCTAAAGCCTGGAACATGGTTATTTATAAAATCATATTTTTAAATAAAGAATGTAAATGCCCATTAGTGACAGGCTTATAGCTGTTCTCTGTCGATGAGAGGCGAGTGTTGTGAGGTGTTCTGCTGTGTTGGAGCGTTGTTTTTGATGTTGTTTCAGTTCCACAGAAAAAGGAACCTCTTTCCAGCCCTTGACCAGAGCAGACCGGCAGAGTTTAAACTGCTGTTTTTTTGCCATTTCATTTCTTTCTGCCTCTACCAGTTTTTGCATTTTAGTTTCTCTGAATGAATTAGGCCAAGGTGATAATAACCTGTGAACAAAGTGTGGAGAGCTGGAATTCTGCATATCCAGGACATGATTAAAACTATAGCAATGGATAAAAATACTAATGAAATGTATTAAGGGAGAATGCCATCACCTAATAATTGCAGCTCTACGAAACCGGTTTGTTATCTCTGTGGTGCGGATTTAAGTTCACATCGTTTGGAAGTCTTTTACATTAAATGCACTTTAAATTGGTAACGTGTATAAAAATGGGTTTTTGCAGAGTCTGTAGGGATGTTGATGTTTTTTTTTGAGTAAATCTGCATCGAGGTGAACATGATTGCTTGGTAGTGGGCAGATTTGTATACCTGGTGGAATACATTTCCCTATGCTGTGCCAACCCTGAGTTGCTTGTGTGAAAATTTTGTCATATACCTGGTATTTATGCTGTTTTGTAAGGAAATAAATGACTCAAATAGATTTTGGAGAGTTTTCAACTCTTGTACACTTGAACACTCAGTGACTACTTTATTAGGTAGACCTGTGCACCAGCTCGTTATTGCACATTCTGTTCTTCAGACGTAACATCAGAATGGGGAAGAAATCTTATCTCAGTGACTTTGACTGTGGAATGTTTGTTGGTGCTAGACAGGGTGGATTGAGTATCTCCTGTGATTTTCACGGACAACGGTCTCTAGAGTTTGCAGGGTATGGTGCAAAAAACAAATCACCTTCAGAATAAACGTGCTGTTAATGAGAGAGGTCAGAGGAGAGGGGCCAGACGGGTTCGAGCTGATTGGAAGGAGACAGTAACTCAAATAACCGCGTGTTTCAGCAGTGATATGCAGAAGAGCATCTCTGAACACACAACGCGTCGCACCATAAAGTCGCCCTGTGCACCCCACACAACAGTGGCCGAAGGGTCTGTGCTCGGGGCAAAGGTTTTTACTTGGGTCAAGTAATCGGTGTTTAACAACAAGCTGTTGTAGTTTATGAAATGGAGAAAAGCCAATGTTCTCTGAAAGAAAAGAAAGCATCGTGGCAAAGTAAGATGAAGGTCCTGTGCCCGTCCCCACATTGTCGGTCAGGTGAAGAGTTCGTTTGGCTTGACCTGGATTCATTTTCCGCTATGTCAGTGGGTCCCAGTGATTTGTGTTTGCGTGGGCGTTGTTCATTAATCAGCCGCTAAACGGCTGGAGAAGTTAGCCGCGGTCACGCGTGACGTTCGCTGTGCACACGACCCCTCGCTTCACGCGATGTTCTCTGGCGGAAATCGAGAGCGCTTCCATCGCCGGGCCCTGGCCCCCTCGGGTGAGGCTTTCAGCGCGATTCGTGTCGTTTACGGGCGGTCTCTCCGACGACATCGATCACCATAGAAACTCCCTTATTTGCCCGTTCGCCTGGGTAATGAAAAATGTATTAATTACCGTGAAAGCCCGGGTATTACACGGGGTTACTTAAGCAGATGGAAGAGCATTATTTATCACTCATGGTGATGTAGGGGTCTGGGCAGGAGAGGTCCTGCCAAAGAGTGACTTTATCTGATGGGTTCTATCACCTTGATTGGTCCAATATGCGATGACCGTGTCAGAGTCGTCATCCGTTGCTGCTGAGTCAGCACTTTTTCCCCTTGGTCATTGGCTATATTTAAAAACCCCCATCAGTGTGTCAGTGAGAAACAACATTTCATACAAAGGTAACTTTTTTGAGTTTAAGTATTGAAGACAAGGTCAGTCAAATGATGTGAATTATAAATATAAACCTCTGACCTAATTTAATTCAAACTTGGATACATGGAAACTGGTGTTTTCATAGTCACTAGCTCTCCTGTAGTACTATGTAGCCTGGAGGGTGTAAAATGGTCACTGGCTCTCCTGTAGCACAGTGTGTGGTTTGTAGGGTGTAAAATCGGCGCTAGTTCTCCAGTAGTACTGTATGGCCTGTAGGGTATAAAATAGATGATGGCTCTCCTGTAGTACTGTGTGGCCTCTGTAAATAAAAGAAGAGAACTATAAAAGAAAAAACATGAAATGAATGAAACTGAAATTAACGTTGCCTTTATGGTTGTTTTCTTCAGTTTATTATGTTTCTGGGTTTGAAACCGCCCATGTCGGAAAAGTAAATAAACAAAGTGAAGGATGAAAAATCTCTGAGAGGTGTGTGTGAGGGGCCCACAATGAGCTGCTACATCTGTCTGTGATTGGCAGGTCTGACATATGGAATAGTGCATGTATTCCCAGGTGAGAGACGGAGAGGGAGAGGGGGGGAAAGAGGGAGGGATAGAGGTGGGAAAGAGAAGTGGCGAGAGAGATGGGGAATGGTGGAGGGGGGTGGAGAGGAAGCTGAGTTTTATTCTGAGATTTTACGTGCAGTATTCCCGATGAAAAGGATCCCAGATCCTTCACACTAAATTTAGCATCAATGGCAATTAGTGCTGCAGTCAAACAGTCATTCCTGCAGCTCAGAAATGGAGACTTAAGTGAGATGTGTGTGTGTAACGGCAAGCAATGAGCATCAAGGGAAGAGAGAATCCTGAGACGTGCACTCGGTTTGGACAAAAATCTGTGGAGAAGAGACAGGGAGATAAGCATGTGATTGGCTAAACGGCATTCTCTTCAGAAAATGCCCCAAAGTGATTTTAACCTCCTTCTTCGGAAATTAAAAATTGATTGACTGAGCAAGGCACTCAGACTTAATAGCTTGAGGAAATGTATAGCAAATATAGTTGGCGATATGTCAAATGTAATTTGTTTAACATTATTATTTATATGTGGTTGTATAAGTAATGCTTCAAACTGAAGTCACATAGCATAGGTAAAATCTAAGTATTTATAAAATCGAAGTATTTTGCATTTCCAGCAATGTTGATGATGTACAGTGGCTCCAGAAAGTTTTCAGACCCCTTCACTTTTTGCACACTTTATTGATTTATAATGATTATGATTATCATAGATTTCATTTGAAATGGATAAAATTGCCATTTTAGCCCATCAATTTACGCTCAATAGCCCATAATGACTAAGGGAATACTTTTTTGCAAAGTCTGAAATCTTTTTGAAAACTGAAATCTCTCATTTGCATAAGTATTCAGACATTCATTGCTCTGGCATTCTGGAGTCCACCTGTAAATTTAATTGATTGGATATCGTCTAGAAAGGCACACGCTTGTGTATCTAAGGTCCCGGTGCAATTCACACTGCATATCAGGACATAAACCAAACCATGAAGTGCAAGGAACTCTCTGTAGACCTCAGAGATAAAAATGTGGCGAGGCATAGATCAGGGCGAGGGTTTAAAACCATTTCAAAATGGTTCCCAGGAGCACAGTGGCATCACTAATTGTAAAATGGAAGAAGTTTTGAACTGCCACGACTCATCGTAGAGTTGGTCTTCCAGCCAAGCTAAGTAACCGGGCAAGAAGGGCCTTGGTCAGGGAGGTGACCAAGAATGCAACGGTCACTCTAACAGAGCTTCAGAAGTCCTCTGCAGAGAAGGATGGAAGCCACTCTTGAGTAAAAGGCATGTGACAGCCCGCTTGGAGTTTGCCAAACGGCAAAACTCTGAGAGCATGAGGAAAAAGTTTCTCTGCTTTGATGAGACAAAAATGGAACTCTTTGGGCAGAACTCCAAGCACTATATCTGGCGGACACCACGCTACAGGGGTGCTTCTCAGTGGTAGGGACAGGGAGACTGGTCAGAATTTAGGGAAGGATGAATGCAGCCAAATACAGAGAGGTCCTTGATGAAAACCTGCTCCTGAGTCCACACTCGAGAATATAACACTGTGGCCCTCAGGATGTGGAGTGGGGCAGACACTGCGGCCCTCAGGACGTGGAGTGGGGCCGACACTGTGGCCCTCAGATCCCTAACCACTACGCCGCGGAGACACCCCTCATGATGCAGAGAAGCTTTGCCATTCCTCCGTGAAACTTTGCCGCGGCTATTATTTATTTATTAATTTGGCTTTATGCCATAAAGACACTCCGTCTTTGATATGGAAAAAGAAAATATGTATCTTATCATTAAAGGCGCTTTTGAGAGAGACGATATTAGCGGCGCTTTCTGTCGCATTGTGGGGGAAATGACTCAAAAGGAGTCCATTTCTCCTCGCTCCATGGCTCATTAGTGCGTTGCTTTTCACACAAACGTATCAACAATGTTCTGAACTAATAAGCTTTTATATTCTCGAGCTGCGCCATGTGTGAAAATAGGATGCCGAAGGTCACGGAGGCGTTTGAGCACGGCAAGTGGTTCGGCGGGGAGATGATTTTATCGTAAATTATTGCGCGGCTTTGCTCCGCGGATTTCTCCCCATTGATGTGCGCGGCTGAGGACCGTCTTCAAGGCGACGGGAGATAGCGGCTTCTGGAACGGCGCTCAGGCTCGCCAGCCTCTCCTCCGCTTCTTCATTTCTCTTCCCTCCGCTGCCTTTGTGCAGAGACGCCCAGCCAGAGCTGGGAGAGGAAAATGGCTTTTTGTTTTTTGTTTTGTTTTGTTTTGTTTTTGTTTTCTTCGTTCCAAATTATTTGAATGGGGGCTTTCGGTTTATCATTAGGAATGAAGTCGCGCGCAACGCGATTCCGCAATTGCTATGACTCGGAAAAACACACAGACCAGGAGTGGATATACCAGGGGAAATAAATCACAAAGGTGCGTAGGTGTAACATGGCTTTTTGTTTTTACGAAAAGCCATAAATACCTGAGTAGTCTTTAATTGACACTCACCGAGCATTTTATGAGGAACATTTTTACTTCATTACACCTACTTATTTATGCGATTATCTAATCAGCCAATCGTGTTTCAGCAGTGCAATGCATACAATCATGTAGTGACTTTGACCAAGGAATGATTGTTGGTGGCAAACAGGGTGGTTTGAGTATCTCAGAAACTGCTGATCTCCTGGGATTTTCACGGACACAGTTTGCAAAGAATGGTGCAAAGAAACAAAAGGGAATGGTCAGACTGGTCAAAGGTGACAGTAGCACAAACAACCACACATTACAACAGTGGTATGCAGAAGAGCATCTCTGAACACACAACGCATCATAACTCAAAGCGGATAGGCTCCAGCCAGTAGAAGCCTTTTCATCAACGTAAACCGTAAACACTGCCTGCTTCTCTCCAGTCTGAGTCTGTAGCGTTGTTCGCGGTGCTGTCGGGTTCGCAGGTGCAGAGGCGTAATTATCACACAGGTGACGGACGGCAACGTGACTCTTCGTCTGTTGGCCTTGCTTTAACGAGAGAGAAATGGAGGGAGAGGGAGAGGGAGAGGGTGGGGGGGGGGGGGGGGGGGGAGTGTACCTGTCATGGCTTTATCCAGGGAGGAAGGTGGCAGTCTTCACAGACTCAGGTTGCAGCACCAGAAGGGTGTGTGCTGTGAACATCAAAGGAGAGGAACGCCAGGTGTGAGAGGGAGTCAGAGTGCTGCTTATCTGGCTTCCTTAAACCTGAAAAGCTTCACTCTGTTTTTATGTTTGCAGGCCTCTTGGGATAACATTAAGGAGCGTACAGTATGATTAAAATAATAATAAATAAATAAAAGTAAAATCTTCTACCATCTTGTCTCCTGTAAGTCACCGTGTCCAAGCTGTTGCGAAGTTGTGCTAATCTCTGTTGGTTAATTAGCCTGATTTTGAGCAGGGAGCTTTGAGCCTTTTCCTTGCCGGGTTGTTTAGCTGTCAGAAGCCTGGTTCAGAAGTTCAGACGGAACAGGGGTGTAGAGGGTGTGGACTGAGCTGGTTTTGGATAAAAACATGTCGACCGTGTTCCGGCAAGGTCACAGAGAATACAAGCCCTTACCTATGTGTCATTTCCAGAAGCTTCTGAAATCATCAGCACTAGGATGAATGGAGTTTGATGACGAGGTAGAGAGAAACCCTGCTCATCCTGGCTGGACTTAAACGGGACTGTGTGTGTGCATGTTTGAGTGGGCGTGTGTGTGCACATGTGCGCGCGTGTGCGAGTGCGCATGTTTGAGTCTTTTCTGTACATTTAAAAGCCCTAACAGGGGTTGCATGCTAAACCTATGTGAATGAGTTATTGGACTGGGTATTCCTCACTCTAATCCCCGAAGAAGGATATTTAACACCCACTTTTCCAAACTCATTTCTATTACCTTCCGTTAGTCCATAAAAGTATCCTTCAGCCAAGTGTTTCTGAGTACAGTACAACTCAGAGATCTATTTCAGTCTCCATCTGACTCTCCAGTCAAACAGACAGGTATGCAAGTAGCATGTGTGCGGAGATGTTCTTATCATTTTTTATGACGTAAAGCTACAATAATTGGAGTGCAGCCTATTCAGTAGGCAGTTAATTTATTTTTTATTTATACAGGGTAAGTTGACTGAGCATACATGAAATTTTGCAGCAACGCCCTGTTAATGCCTCTCCAATAACCTAACCTGCATGTCTATGGACTGTGGTGGGAAACCAGAGTACCCAGAGGACACCCCCACAGACACGGGGAGAACATGCAGACTCCACATAGAAAGGCCCAGGCCAGGGTTCGAACCCAGGACCTCCTGCTACCCACTGTGCCTGTTCAGACTTGTAAACTTGTGGACTTCCCCTTCACATTTGAAGCCGTGAAAGGTCCTGTAGGCTCTTGGTGTGTGAGGGGTCCAGGGGTTTGAAGGCTGATGGTGAATAAAACGCTCTTCTGTCTGCCTCTCTCAGCTGCGAGGAGCAGAGCTCTCATTGGCTGGCTTTTATTGTTCACTGTGATGTCATTCTGCTGAGAGCAGAAGCACTTTGAATGCTGTTACCGTTGTGTGTGTGTGTGTGTGTGTGTGTGAGTGTGTGAGTGTGTGTGTGTGTGTGTGTGTGTGTGTGTGTGTGTGTGTGTGAGTGTGTGAGTGTGTGAGTGTGTGAGTGTGTGAGTGTGTGAGTGTGTGAGTGTGAGTGTGAGTGTGTGAGTGTGAGTGTGAGTGTGAGTGTGAGTGTGAGTGTGAGTGTGAGTGTGAGTGTGAGTGTGAGTGTGAGTGTCTGTGTCTGTGTCTGTGTCTGTGTGTGTGTGTCTGTGTGTGCTGCTCCACACTCCATATTCTTTGGGAGATTCAAGATGAAGAGGTATCAGCCATTTTTGTTTGAAATTAGTTGGATTTCCTTTTCTCTTTGGGAGATAATCTGGAAAATGTAAACTTGTTAATTGGTCTTTTTTTACTAATATAAATATTCCTTGAATTATGTAGCTGCAGGACCACTGTAACCCACCCAACCATGTTAATTGGTCAGCCAGCCTGCAGGCAGCTGAATTGGTGTAAGTGCTTCTCTTTTCGATGTACTTGGCCCTGTTGAATTCTAACCAGGAGTTGTATGCCTAATTGGGCAAACATTGTAACTGAAGTAGGAAAAAGTTTGTAAAAAACCGAATAAAATTGGAAAATGGTAGAAAATGCACTAGGACTCTCTCTCAATGACGCTCTCTCTCTCTTACCCTCCTCTTCAGTACCCTCATCATCCTCACTGTACTCCACTTTCCCTCTGCACTCTTACCCATTCTGTATTTGCTTTGTTCTGCCTTTAGGCTCTCTTTCTCTCTCTCTCTCTCTCTCTCTCTCTCTCTCTCTCTCTCTCTCGCTCTCACACACACACACACACACACACACACTCACTCACTCACTCACTCACTCACTCACTCACTCACACTGCCCTTCACCTGTCCATTGTTATTCCTCCACTTTGTTTTGTTTTTGTCTTTTTTTACTTTTGTTTTTCCCCCCTTGTGTAATTGGAGCTGGACTTTGGTCCAGGGTGTTCTGTTATGGTTCGACCAGCTAGAAAGCGCTGCTCCTGACAGCTCTGTTAATGTGGCACTGTGTCCTGGTGCAGAGGCTTCATTTCGCTAATGCTCTGGGTCACTGAGAGCTCAAATGGTGCGAATGATTTTTCAATTGAGCGAAGGGCCAAAATAATCTTTTTATGTGTTTTCTTTTTCCAGCTAACCACTCATCAGAAATATGAACTGTAAATATGATGTGTGAACACCACATAGTTTTGAATCAAATGCAGAGAAGTATACGTGGCGCCTCCTGGTTACGTAGGCACACGGCTGAGCGACATTATAAATCTGTCCAGGACTTAAAAAGTCTGCTTCTTTCCACAGTAGGTGGCTGAGACTGGGGAACCATCACTTCACGAGAGAGAGAGCTGTGTGCGTCATAGGAAAGACAATTTACTTTGCTGATTTATTTATTTTTGTTTCTTTTTGCCCAGAACCCGTGAGGGGGGCAAGTGAATAATTTTAGTTTCTTTTTGCTCTCGTCCTCTCTCTCTCCTCCCCGCTCCACCAATCAAACACAACGCTGGTGCAGTCCTGACTTTTCATATCTCCCTGTGCCCGGCTCCTCTGTCCTCCCAGGGGTGAGTCACGGCGTGTGACTGTGTACTTCCTCAATGATGGACAGTGCAAATGTGCACATCACTCAGTCGTCTGCCTGTGTGTGCTTAATCCCAAAAAGATTAGCAACTATGATGAACATTTGAATAACTGTTGGAGAAAAGTAATCATTCATGAAGGAATAAGTAAATAACTGTGCTGGTCACGCATGAAAGCAGTTCTTTCTTCAACTATGGTATTCATAAAGACAAAGAGAACAAATGTGAATTTTAAATTCCAGTTCTTTAAGAGAACTATTAACTAGCCCATTACCTCAGACAGTGAGTGTTCTAACGATGTGCATGAATCTGAAAATGTAATTTTCTCCGTGAAATAGCGCAGTTGATATTGGCAGAGTTGTCCATGTGTACTGTACTTTTAATTTAACAGGTTATCAAGTCTGTTTTCAAACTTTTCTCAAATATATTATTGTGTGTTGGGGATTTAATGTTGTATTGTGTGTTGGAGGATTCATCTTGTATTGTGTGTTGAGTGATTCATTGTTGGATCATTCCTATTATATTGCGCGTTGGATGATTCGAATCATATTGCCTCGTTGTCTCACTAACAGTTCATTCCGACCTGATACACGTACGGCTTGGCCCAGACCACATTTTCTATGTTCATGTTTCAGCATTTTTTGCACGTTGTGCTCTATAATGCACCATAAAATCGCCTATAAAAAGGTAATTAATTTGAGTCACTGTTTCTCTCTTCATGAAGACCTGAAGCAGGTCCCACCCCTTCCCCAACCCCAGTGCGATCCTGTAGCCCCCCCACACATATTGTCACCAGTGTCTAAGGGAGTGGCCCAGGGGGCGTGGCCCAGAGACTCCAGCCAATCCAGTCTTTGCCCTTGAAACGTCTTCATGTGGTCACAGACACTCAGCCTTTTTGCGAGCCCCAGTGTGTCTGTGGGTGTGAGACGCTTTGCGAGCCCCAGTGTGTCTGTGGGTGTGAGACGCTTTGCGAGCCCCAGTGTGTCTGTGGGTGTGAGACGCTTTGCGAGCCCCAGTGTGTCTGTGGGTGTGAGACGCTTTGCGAGCCCCAGTGTGTCTGTGGGTGTGAGACGCTTTGCGAGCCCCAGTGTGTCTGTGGGTGTGAGACGCTTTGCGAGCCCCAGTGTGTCTGTGGGTGTGAGACGCTTTGCGAGCCCCAGTGTGTCTGTGGGTGTGAGACGCTTTGCGAGCCCCAGTGTGTCTGTGGGTGTGAGACGCTTTGCGAGCCCCAGTGTGTCTGTGGGTGTGAGACGCTTTGCGAGCCCCAGTGTGTCTGTGGGTGTGAGACGCTTTGCGAGCCCCAGTGTGTCTGTGGGTGTGAGACGCTTTGCGAGCCCCAGTGTGTCTGTGGGTGTGAGACGCTTTGCGAGCCCCAGTGTGTCTGTGGGTGTGAGACGCTTTGCGAGCCCCAGTGTGTCTGTGGGTGTGAGACGCTTTGCGAGCCCCAGTGTGTCTGTGGGTGTGAGACGCTTTGCGAGCCCCAGTGTGTCTGTGGGTGTGAGACGCTTTGCGAGCCCCAGTGTGTCTGTGGGCTGTGAGACGCTTTGCGAGCCCCAGTGTGTCTGTGGGTGTGAGACGCTTTGCGAGCCCCAGTGTGTCTGTGGGTGTGAGACGCTTTGCGAGCCCCAGTGTGTCTGTGGGTGTGAGACGCTTTGCGAGCCCCAGTGTGTCTGTGGGCTGTGAGACGCTTTGCGAGCCCCAGTGTGTCTGTGGGTGTGAGACGCTTTGCGAGCCCCAGTGCGTCTGTGGGCAGCGTTTGTGAACCAGCCCCCCCACGCTCACACTCATCCTCCTCCTTTCTCCCTGGAGCCTCATAAGAAGCCTCAGAGCCACCAAACAGACAGAGGGGTCAGGCAACGGGGGTGGGGGGGGGTGGGGGGGTCAGGCAACGGGGGCGGGGGGGAGGGTTCACGGGGAGCGGGTGGAGGTGGGGTGAGGTGGGTTATCCCCGACTTGCAGGAGAACAGATAATTCCCGGCTGTTTAAGGTTGAAGAGTGATTTGCATTTCAAAAGCGTAACCGCTTCTGCCTCCTCAGGGACTTCTGGCCACGGAGTCGTTTAATGTCAGCTCCCCCCCCTCCCCTCCCCCGGCCTCCCCACGCCAAACACAGCCCTGCTTTACATCCCCACCAACCACACACACTCACACACACTCACACACACTCACACACACTCTCACACTCTCACAGGTGTGAGGAGCTTCACTGAAGGCCAAGTGGCAGTTGGCCTTGTGTCCATTCAAACTTCTTCAAAATATATTTGTATCTTTTATGTAAAAATGTTGCTGAACCAATGCGAAATCCGGTAGGGTCTGAGTTTAACCTTGAGTTCCTGCTATGCTTTGTAAGGCAAGACATGGATTAGCATTTTTATGCTGTTTTCCAGATCTAGAGGCCATTTTTAAGAAAACTGATAATAAACTGAAAAGGACACGGAAATGTGTGGGAGAAATCAATGGAGTTTTTTAAATTTTTTATTAAAAGTCCTTTAAAATTAATTGATGACATTTGGACATTTGTTTGTATACGAAAAAAGAATGCTTTTCATCCAATTTTTTATAGTCTACATTGGCAGTTTTATAGCAAATTGCTATGGCTAAGTTGTCACACAATAACAACAGCTATTCTTGGCCATTGTTAAGACTACTTAATTCCACAAATAGCTTGTGAAATATAATTTTTCGGTACAGTTGTTGCAGAAACCATGTCCATGAAGTAGACGGTAATGTTCTTGTTGATTTGACTGAAGTATTTACCCTGAATGTATTCACTCCGTGTCAGGGAGAAATGTTACATTACATTACATTACAGTCATTTAGCAGACGCTCTTATCCAGAGCAATGTACAATAAAGTGTATTACAGAATGTGTATTATAGAAGCTCCTGTCTGAATTACAGATTACTGCTTGTAATAATTAAGCGTGATGGAATGAGAACCTGTGGTATATCGCGGATATTGGCACAGCTAGTGGGGTGGTTAGGCACAGGGTGCCGTTAAAGAAAAGAAAGACAAAGACAAACTTGAATGTATTTTTTATGGAACTGTGTGTTGTGGTAAATGTATTCTTCCGCTGAACAGCAGTTTTATTGGTTGCTAAGCAATGACTTTGTGAACATTAGCTGGCGATATCCCCACTGCACTAACGTTAGCTAGCTTGCTAGTTTACGTTACATCTGACCACACTGACACAGGGGAGGATCGTCTCCTGCTTAGTCTAATCAACTGTACGTCGCTCTGGATAAGAGCGTCAGCCAAATGCCAAGAATGTAATGTAACGTAATGTAATGGTCGTCTTGCCGGTATTTCGATCAGAAGTGTGTGGCTTGATCATGAACGGGGGGGAACTTCCTAACTGTGACTGACAATAACTGCCTAACTGCGACTATAACCGACTGTGACTAAGGGACTGTGACTGACTGCCTGAGAGAGACGCAGACCCGTCCGTTCTCCGATCGTCCCTCTCGCAGAGTGTGGTGATGATCCTGCGTCCACAGACTCTCTCATTACTGCCAAATTACATGCAAATTTCCACCCGAATGAATGAGTTTTAAGTACTCGACAACCCGTCAGCTTTCGCACACTGAAACATCCTGACAGCCAGATAAACAATCAACAATAATCACTTTATGCAAATCTGATATTTCCTGCATGACTATTGAAAAAATGAGAGAGGGGAAACAAAAAAAACAAAAAAAAACAAAAACCTTGAAATGAGCAGACACAAAGGTGCGTGGCATTTATTGAGGCTTGGATCTGATATGGATGCAAATGAAAAATTCTTCAGGTCGTAATTGATTCGGATGCCACTCGGCCCTGTCTGTGTGTGCTGGTTCTTCGTCTCCCTTCCTCCTGAATGAAGAGGATAATGAAGCCATGCTAATGAGCATGAGCATGAGAGAGAGAGAGGAAGAGAGAGAGGAAGAGAGAGAAGCCCTCCACCTCCAGATAGAGAGAGACTGCACATCACATGCCTTTTAGCGTCTGCTAAATGCTCGCAACAAAGAAATACAAGCAAAAAATATTAATTCAAATAGCGTCGTCCTGCATGTCTGCCATCGTCTTCACCATAGGCCTCAGAAGTGTGATGTAACACACAAAAGCGTTGCCCATATATGGATTTCCAGATCACAAGCACAATTTCTCTATGGGAAAAATGAATATGCTGATCACATAACCGTTCCTGTCACAGCCTGTGATTTAAGATGGCGTTCGATATTGGGACGTTTTTTAATCGGGACTCATTTCTCTCTTAAGCGGCACTGGGTCCACTGAATTGCTGAAATAGCCAAATGCTAACAGCGCTGCACAACCCCAGCTCGTCAATGCTACCGTTAGCCAGCGAAGAAATGTAAAGTCAGGACTCTAATTTACTCACGAGATCACGAACAATGACAAGAATAAAGACACTTGCAGCAATATATACAACTGTATTCAGTAAAAAAAAAAGAAGAAAAACATGTAACTTTTTACATAAAGTAAAGAGTACCGAGTAATAGCCATTGGTAACACACGTGAATGGTAACTGAAAATATAACCAGAAACAGCACTGTGCATGCAGCAGCAGATGGGGTGAGTGTGTAAGGCATTTGCTATAGCCGAATTGGGGGGGTAACTTTGTACTTAAGGGCTTTTTTATCATTAAGAGGCAATACTCTTCCCAGTAATGCCAAATCCACTATCTGAGACCATTACAACTGATGTGATTATCGGGGGCCAGTGTGAATACGGGGAGCTTTACTGACATTTGAGTCCCCATAGACGACTGCAACAGGCTCCTCCGAGCTGCACACATTGGACGTGCGATGACTGAGCCAAATCAAGGCCGATTTCATCGTTTACGGAGCAACTTCAGCAGAAATGTTACTATGCCAAACAGATCCGAGAAATCAAAAAGACAACGAAGGAGATAACAGCGCTCCGAAAAGCGTTCTAGAAACTTGTGGAAAATGAAGACGTCCCGTCTGTGAGGAAGCCGACGCGAGTGGAATCGTTCAGGATCTACAGGGTGCAGCTTGTCTTCGCCCTGAAAAGAGTGCAGATCAAAGCGCCGGCTGATAGGTGTGCTTAACACTGGGGGGTTTACAGGCTGCCGGGGCCTACCTGTCACAGGAAGCCTCTCGCTCTCAGATAACGTTCTGTCAGACGGCGGGAGGCAGCCGTACCGTACGTCTGCTGATGCGGAGGGCGCCGTCGTCAAACGCATCCTCAAAGTGCTCCCGCATCGAACTCCCGGCTCGGCGGGGCGATGTCGACACGCCGGAGGGGCGGTGAGTCCTGCTGGCGTTCCCGCACCGCGCCGTGTGTCTGCGGCGAGTCGTCCTCCGCGATCGACGGTCTGCCTGAACGACCGTGCTTCTGGGAGCGCAGGCGTGCGTGAGAACCGTGGTCTGGGTATGAGCCTGTGTCCCTCCCATAGAGACGCTGCCCGACAGACTGCTTTCCTGCAGCAGTTGGTGTTCACAAAGTCAGATCGACTTGTATTAAAGCATGCGGACATTACACCTGAACGTGTGGTGGTATTTATTAAACGGTGGGCTCACGTACTGCGGACGTGCTCGATACGAAATCGTACGTTCTGGAAACCGCTGCTGTTGAGTAACGTCTCGCAGATTTGCTGTGAAGGACAATGTAGGATTTTGCCAAATAAATATACAAGACAAGCGGCTGATTTAAACCGTGGGCCTTGGGTAGATCTTACAGAATCGTACAATGCGAGTCATATAGGGGCCGCATGTAATCCCAGAACTAAAAATACTTGCTCAGAGTTGATGTGACACTGAACATCATACCGTGTAAAAATCGGAAAGTGCATTCGCCTGCTGTATCGCAAACCCGAGGAAGAAACTTGAGCGAAATTAGGACAGGAGAGGAAGTTCGCCTGGAACATAACCTCCGGAGTGCGTTGAAAGTTGAAACTGGTGTGAAGAGGTTGCTACGGGCCCTTATTTCGTTGCCTTCTTGTCTCTGCCTCTCAGAGTTGTCATGAGGGGGCTCCCTCAGGACCGATAGGGAGCCCACGGACTGTGACTCCAAACAGGTTCTGGCAGAAAGAAACAGCGGTAATGGGTTTGCTTTGCTGCTAATCCTGTCATAAGAAGGTAGAATCCGTGGAGGATACTTCTGCCTGTGCGATTGCCCCAATTTAAACATCAAAGGCTCTCTCGTTATAATTCTTGCATCTTCCTCCAGTTTTCAAGGGAAATTATGAGATGATTTATGCCACAAATCTGCTGTATGAGGAGACTTCCCTGTCACGCAACTCTCGCTGGACCTGACGTTTGCTTGCTAGAAAAAAATATAATTATTAGTACTTTCCTGGGTAAGCAACACAACTTTGTTGACTTTGTGTTTGCGACGGTATGATAATCTCCTTAAATCCAAACTCTCATGTATACGCACACACACACACACACACACACACACACACACACACGTACACACACACACACACACACACACACACACACACACACACACACCTATTTGCCGCTGGACACAGACCCTTGCCCTCAGCACCTCTCAGTGCCCCAGACAGTTTAAATTGATTATGTTTGGTATGAATCGTCAGCCCACAGAGATTTTTTCACGATCCCGACCGTACTCTTCCTTCAGGCCCTTATGAAACCTCCCTTTCTCTCAGCTCACACTGTCCTCAACAGGACTCTACTCTGTGGTACATTCTACGGGAGGTCAAAGGTCATCGTTACAGGAAGCCAATGGTGCAATCTATCATTTAGCCTCCCTATTTGTTTTGCCACTTTTTCTCTGCTTTCTCCTCTTTCATCTTTTCAGCGTCCATTTTAATTTGGAAAACACGTCATGTCGGTTACAGAGAGATGCACAGAGCATAATCTCTTTGACGTACAAATCTGAGCCTTTTCAATCAATCAATCAATCAAACTTTATTTGTATAGAGGATTTTACAGAGGGTTTGCCACAATCCCCTTCATGGAAGGTACCCTGCTCTAAACCCCCAGAGGGGGGCGGCAGGAGAAATCCCCCTGGCTGTCGGAGGAGACCTTGGGAGGAAACCGACTCGGAAGGGGGAGCCTCCTCTGGCCGGCTCAGAGAGACATGGTAAAGAACGCAGGTCAGGTCAGTTATCAGTGCTGTTCTCATCAGTTCAGGATTGAAGTTCAGGTTCAATTCAAACATCTGGGGGTGGTTTTCCTGGAGGCAGGGTGCTGTGAAATAAGAATGTGAGGTTGGGGAAGAAATAGAAAAAGTTAACAAATATAGAGAAGAGTAGAGAGGAGTGCGGGCAACAGCCGCACTTTATAATAATAAAATAAAAAATAAAATAATAAGGTTCATGAACTGGCATTAGCTAGTGTAGTTGTGAACATTAATGATGGACAAATGCATTAATTAAGCATTAGCTTTTCATCAGTTAATGCATTTACAACTAGTGGACATATGCGCTACATGTTATTTAAACATTAGCAAACCATAGGATGAACTAATAATTAGTTAATCATTAACAGATACATTAACTGTCTTTTTCATTCCAATATGCATTGGGACTAACTGATGCAGTTGTTGACAGAAATTAATGATGTACAAATACAGTGACAGAGCTGCAGAAATTAAACCTCCAAGTGTCTCCCAAGACTTATAATCAATGAAACACAAACTTAAAACTGTAGCCACAGTATTCGCTCGTGAAATGCGAAACAATATGAGAGCTATTGATATTACAAAACCAAGGGTATTTATACCAAGGGTATACAAACCGAGTGCACAGTTTGAGGGCACGGATTTCCACATTTAATTTTTTTAAATTCACTTTACCTCGGGTGACGAGGGGGGCTCCCTATCTGCTGTTTTCCAAATAAATTATGAAGTTGTAATACTGGTGTGTTTTCACACCAAAAGTCTTTTTTCCATCCACTTCCTGGAAATCCTGGAGATTTTACAAGATTTGACATCATCGTGTACCAGTGGGCGTGTGTGTCGTGTCTGTCAATTTTCCGTTCAACTCCAATCAATATCCTTTTCACACAGCCATGCACATCCTCATTTGACGTCCCCTTCCTCGTTTAGCGTCTGCCAAACATTCCCCCGAAGATCTGTTTCACTCGTATTTACTGTCTTTATTTATTTCTTTATTTATTTACCAGGGACAGTGCACATTAATCAACATTTCAGTTTCCACATCAATGTAAATGTGCCAGAGTTAGCTAATGAGCTCATTTTCATCTGTAGTCCCTGGGCAGGTTATTACAAATGAGTGGCCTAATATTATCAATACAATGCTTCAGCAAGCACTACAATACAACACAATAAAATACAATGCAGTACATTACAAAAGTAGCAGATATAGCTGTGTATAAAAACAGTGAGAGTAGGTAGAGGCAGTGCTGGAGATGAGGTCACGATTGCAGATTTGGTTTGCTTTAAGCCGTCTTTATGTTTAAAGGTTAGGTAATTAGTGCTCTCTATTAAATCTTCAATAGGAAGATTATTCCAGTAGTGGGAGGCTCTGACTGGGAAGACTGTTTGCTAAAACTTGCTACGTCTGTATTGTACAACACATTACATTACATTATTGGCATTTGGCAGACGCTCTTATCCAGAGTGACGTACAGTTGATTAGACTAAGCAGGAGACAATCCTCCGCTGGAGTAATGCAGGGTTACGGGCCTTGCTCAAGGGCCCAACGGCTGTGCAGATCTTATTGTGGCTACACTGAGATTAGAACCACCGTCCTTGTGTGTCCCAGTCATTTACCTTAACCACTATGCTATAGGCCGCCCCACACAGTCCCCTCTGCTAGTTGCCCTTGTTGCCCTGCCCCTGCTGCCCTGCTGTTTTATGAACTTGCTAAATGGGTGAGGTGCAAGCCTGTCTAAGACCTTAAAGATGAAGCAAGCATCTGCAAAATGTTTAAAACTATGAAAATTCAATAAATTATACTATTTTTTACTTTGTGGCAATGGTGATAGCTATTGGCCTTTCGGTCCAGTGTTTTTAGGGTCCGCTTGTAAAGGGGACCCAATTGGTTTCAGGGTCGCCATGCTTGCTTGTGACCAGCTTTGTGGGAGAAGACCATTGCGTGCATAAAGAGGTCCGTCACATAAGGAGGCCAGTTCTGCCCTAACGTCCGGTAAAGCTGGTCTTTAATGCGAGCGCGGATGGAGACCGGTTTCCTGCCATCACATGCGAAAGTGCCGGGAATCCGACAACCCGGAGCGGTCGATGGGACTGAGGAGCGGCTTGGACGGATCTAGACACTGACAAAAACCACAGTGGCATTTCCTCTGGCCATTTTTTTTTTTTTTTTTTGCCAAAAGATTCCTTTGAACTAAAGAACATTCACATCGGTCCGCCACCATAAACTGCTGTAAAGTTGATGTTTTGCACAAGCTTGCCATGGCTCCTCCCGATGCCCAAGAAGCTTCGTTAACACGAGTTATCGTAAATGACTTCAGATAAGTATTTTTAAGTAAACGGTTGCTGGCTCCCGGCGACGATGATTAAAACAGGAAAAGTAGCCACCGGCCTGGACTGCCGCGCGCCAGGCCGACATATGGTTATGATAATTAATCCCAGAACCCACACAGAAACAAATAAACGGCCAGAACACAAAGGCAGACACAGCTGGGGGCTGAGGGGCAGCCGGGCGGGGCGGGGGAGAGATCTTTATCCCTCCGAAACTGGAAAACGGGCCCGGAGGAAGAGGAGGAACAGCTTGCGGAGGAAGGACCGGACCCATGGAGAACGGAGACTTTTTGCGATTAAACAGCCTCGTATCCAGAAATTCCGACTGCTACTATGCTCTCGGAAATACAGTGACAGTTGAGGTACATTTTAGTTTTTCAAGGATCAAATTTCCCAAATGTACCCTGAAAGTACAGTAATGTACAGTAATGCTGAAAAGCTGAACTCCTGATTGGTTGTGAGCTTGTGCTCAGGAGTGTACCGCCCCCTGAGGAGATGTAGATGTGGGAATACAGTAAATTACAGTAATGTTCTTTTGGTACAATTCAGTATGCTTTCCAAGCAAAACGGCGAATTAATGATATATTGGTGGCCAGGGGTACAATTTTATATATGTATCGGAGGCTGCCCCGGTGACAAGCATTTGAACCTTTTTTGAGAGTGTACTTATTTTTCAGATAATTCTTCTTTTTATGAATTGTTGTACTAATAGCAGCAGTTGCAGCAGTCCGATCTTATTGCTGGTATTGTTTTGGATGCTAATCCAGTAAATTAAATGTGATATTTTCTGTGATCACAATGTCATGGCAACTTGGAGATGTTGTGGGGGGGGGGTATTCACAGTGGAGGCTCACATGGTGGCATATGATTGGTCAGTTGGTGTTTGTGTTGTGGGGGTGGAGTCTCCCACCAGACTGTTGTAGCATTGACTCAGGCTGCTGAATAACTGAACTCCTGATTGGTTGGCACGCTGTGAGTCGGTGAGCTTGCCCTCAGGAGTGTTCCTCCCCCTGAGGAGATGTGGATGTGGGAGAGGTCTGAAACTGTCATGAGCTTACACAAAAAAACTTGATGCTGTTTGAAAAGTAATGGAGTATGGTGGTGTGTTGCAGTATGGAGTATGGTGGTGTGTTGCAGTATGCAGTATGGTGGTGTGTTGCAGTAGGCAGTATGGTGGTGTGTTGCAGTATGCAGTATGGTGGTGTGTTGCAGTATGGAGTATGGTGGTGTGTTGCAGTATGCAGTATGGCGGTGTGTTGCAGTATGCAGTATGGCAGTGTGTTGCAGTATGCAGTATGGAGGTGTGTTGCAGTACGGAGTAACATAACATAAGTTAATGGTGACAGGCCATTCAGCCCAGCAATGCTCGCCTTCCCCTAAGTGTACCTACTGCCTAAATTGCCTAAAAGCTTAATAGAATCTAACACCGTATCAAGCCTGGTCTTGAAAACCCCCACTGTTTCTGCCTCCACGACATGTGCTGGCAAGCTATTCCACACATTGACCACTCGCTGTGTGAAAAATATGGGCTAAAGTATGCAGTATGGAGGTGTGTTGCAGTAGTGGCGTTCGGGGGCTGCAGAAGGCAGCTTACGATACACAAGCGAGGCTTTGCAGGAGACCCCTGTAGAGTGGGCGGTCATGGCGGGAAGCGTACCGAGGTGTCGCCCTGTGGAAGTGGAATAAAGGGAGCGTGCTCTGGGAGACGTGCCCCCCCCCGGCCAGGAGCTGTTCTCATGGCGCCGTAACGTTGAGCCACACGATGAGTCATCAGGGCCTGGGGGGCGAGGGGGGGTCGGGGAGGAAGTGCTGCACCCCCCCTTTTCTTAGTTTAATGCCGCTTTAAACCCCCCCCCCAAAAAAAAACTCCCCCTCCCAGTCACCTTGTGATGTGGGAATCTTTAAAGAGATTAGTTTTGGGAGATATGAAGGATCCATGATTGTTCTGGTATTTATACAGACGCTCCCCCCCCTCAAACTGTGGCGCGGTATCTGATCTGCGTGGCGATGATCTGATCTGCTGTTCCTGTGTGCGTCCCGCAGAGCTGTAGGCCCTCTCTGCCCGGCTCTCAGACTCTCCGGGAAGCGCTAGCCGGCTGGGCGTTGCGCTCTCGTCCTAAAGACCGCTGCGTTTGGCCCTGCTCAGATCACATGGAATGGAAAATGAAATTCACAAAAACCTTCTTTCTGTGAAACCACAGTGATGGCCGCCTTGATTTCATCAACATTTGTCTCCAATTCTATACACAGTCCGGCCAAGTTCAGCAATCGCCCGACCTGACTGCCTGAATAAATATTTTTTAACAACTTGCTACGTTTGCATTGGAAAGTTGGGATTAGCTTTTCGAATTGTGGGATTCTCTGTCGACCTCAGTTAATGTCCTGGAGGGTGATGACACAGCTGAGCTCCAGTGAAAGCCAGGCCTTGTAACCAGGTCACTCCCAGCACACAGAGGTGCTGGTTCCAGCAGAGTTCACTACACACCACCATACTCCATACTCCATACTGCAACACACCACCATACTCCATACTCCATACTGCAACACACCACCATACTCCATACTCCATACTGCAACACACAGCCTTACTCCATACTCCATACTACAACACACCACCATACTCCATACTCCATACTGCAACACACAGCCATACTCCATACTGCAACACATAGCCTTACTCCATACTCCATACTACAACACACCACCATACTCCATACTCCATACTGCAACACACAGCCATACTCCATACTCCATACTACAACACACAGCCATACTCCATACTCCATACTGCAACACACAGCCATACTCCATACTGCAACACACCACCATACTCCATACTGCAACACACAGCCATACTCCATACTGCAACACACAGCCTTACTCCATACTCCATACTACAACACACAGCCATACTCCATACTCCATACTGCAACACACAGCCTTACTCCATACTGCTACACACTTCCAACCTGCATTCCATTACTGGAATTGACTGAAGCGCTTCAGTGACTTAAAGCAACTCCAAAAATACAATTTCAGAGCCTATATATTACATATCATTATTTGTATTTGGCAGACACTCTTATCCAGAGCGACGTACAGTTGATTAGACTAAGCAGGAGACAATCCCCCCCTGGAGCAATGCAGGGCTAAGGGCCTTGCTCGAGGGCCCAATGACTGTACGGATCTTATTGTGGCTCCACCGGGGATCGAACCACCGACCTTGTGTGTCCCAGTCATGTACCTTAACCACTATGTTACAGGCCGCCCTTTAAATGGAAGATATGGCTGCCCTATATATGGGCCACTCCATGCCATATCCAGGATGTTGCGCCACATCACTTCTTGGATTTGTTGCTTTTTTTTGTGTGTTGTTAGATAATGATGAGATATAGAAATTCCTGAAAATTTGAGCTTGTTGCTCCATTTTCTTTTGCCGGTAGAGTAATTTAAAGTTTCTCGAGTGTCGCATTGAAAAGTGCATCGCGCCATGAAATATAAATGCGGTCCTTAATCGCTAAATCTTTTGGAAATGTGTACCTTGGCCAAACTGTTAATTGCAATCAGACTTCCATTTTAGATTATCAGGGAGCTCCAGGTACACAGAGGAAAGACTGATGGGAGTGTTGGAAGTGTGAATAAAACCCTCTGAGGACTATCGCTACATCTTTCTAGAGAAGTTGATTAAGCATGTCACTTCAGAAATAGAGGGAGTACGGATGTAAAGTAGTGGAATCTGGTGGGATTTCTGACATTGGTTTCTGGGCTGGTCTGTTTGTGCCAAAAATGGGCAAATAAAATTTTCCGTGGGTCACATCTCAGCTAATGTTATGAGTAAACATTTGTTGCTATCAGATGACGAAATGATAAGGATAAAATACAAAACTAATTAATTCTATTCATGAGTAATAGACTACTTTTCAGATAAAAACTAGATCAACAGTGTCTGGGATTACCTGGCAAGCCAGAAGCGAGCGAGGCAGCCGAAGTCTGCAGTTCTGTGGCAAGCCCAACATGCTTGGTACAACTGACCAGCCCATTTTCTTGTAAAACTGCAGGGCAGTTTACCTAAGAAAATTGATGCTGTTTTAAAAGCAAAAGGTGGTCACTGCAAATATTCGAGTTCGTTTTTAGCTGCTCTTTAAGCATATTTTCCAACATTTAGAACCTTTAATTTCATTATTTTTGAAAGCATCTTAGATGTATGACTTACTGTAAGACTTCTTAAGGCCTGTACAGTACAGTGCACTGAAGCAATGCAGGTTAAGTACTCTACCTCGCTTAAGGGTACAACAGCAGTGTCTTAACCTGGAAGAAAACCTGCAACCTCTAGGTTACAAGCCCAGGTCCTTAACTATACTGCTGGCTCTTATCATCAGCACAAAATGGCCGCCATTCATTAATTTGACAAATGTTGTAACAGTCTAATAACATTTTATTCCAATGATGTCACTTGCTGCCCTTTTCTTGCTTATTGAAAGAGAAAATTGAAACTATTTCCTGTCTACTTTCAGATTATGGGCTCCAATTTTCATAATACTGCTCAGAAAGCAAGTTGCAACTTGGCATTTATTTTTCAATATTTGATGGCTTGCTACATCAGCACCATTTGGTGTCTGACTTCCCAACTTCCAAAGACAGATATTTGGTTGAGAACAGCCACAAGAAAAAAATGAAGGCAAATAGATAATTTATTCAAAGATTATATAGTGCCAAAGTTGAAAATGACCGAAAGTTTTTTCATATTCAAGCAAGAATTGTTAAGGTGTATGGTATAAAAAGTTGAACCACGATGAAATATCTTTGTTAAAAACAGCCACAAAAAAATGAAGCTTTAATGCTAAAGATATGATGCTCCAAAATCGACCCAAACCCCACTTTCCACTCGCCCCCACCTTTTTAATCCAATGAGTCTCATGTTTTGCATGTTCCCTTTTGAATATATAAGGAATTAGTTGTACAAAGTTTGAGCAAAATTGACCCTTTATATTTAGTTTTCTCGCATTTCTAGTGAAAGCCTCTCATTTGTGCTTGGGAAGATGTGGCTGACGGGTGATTTTCTGAAAGCCGATTCCAGCGCAGGCCCCTAACAAAAGCGCAGTGTCTGGCCCCCGTCTGGCTGGCGAAGGGCATTTCCTGTCCACATCCTGTCCGTATCCTGTCACGCCTCTCCTCCCCCGTGTGCCGCGGCTCGCGAGACAGGAAGTCCCCGGCGGGGCGAAGCCAGAGGATCTCTTCCCTTCCTCCGAGGGAAGGGGCCTCCCCTCCCGCCACCTGGGCGTTCTCGGCCGGACGGTAATTTAATCTGCAGTGAGCGGGCACTCACAGAACCGAGGGTCCTGACTCCAGGGCTGTGGGTCATCTCTGATCCTGGGTCAGGTGGAGGTGCGTGCGGGCGGTGAGCTTGTCTCACAGGCTCTTGGAGACTGGCGGCTCTTTGTTGCACTAAAAAAGGCGACTCATCTTGCGCTCACCAAAAAAAAAAAAAAAAAAAAAAAAAAAAAAAATATTCCTCATGTTCTTATGCTAATTTAGCATTTAAGGGAAGCTTTCAACCACAGAATGTGTCTGAGATTAAAATACCTACTGATGAGAACAAATAAGATATTAGCATGTTGATATTTTATCATATTGCGTCTCGGGCTCATGGTTAAATGACGATCCGTTCGAAAATCCTCAGGCGGAGTCGGAAAACTATCTTCCCGGGGCCGGGCAAACTTCACCGTTTATAATTTCAGACTTTACTTCAAATGTTCCGATATCTGGATCTGATCTCCCCGGATAATGCAGTAATTTTATGGCAATTCCATGTGCCGAATCCTTGGCATTATCCATTTTAATTCTCCTTTTTAATGCCGCAATCATGCTGATAATGCCATTATCTAACCCTGGCGGTGGGTGTTTGTACCTTTATTGCTTGTCTGAGTTATCCGAATAATTCCACTAACTAATGCAATGGCGGGTCTCTACATCGAAGAGAAGCTCCTTTAACACAACACATTTATACCACCCCTCCCCTCCTCCCCACCGAAACACAATCTCTCTCGTGTCATAAACAGTTCCCACACAGGCAGAATCACCAGCTGTCTAGGTTGTTTAATGGTGCTTAATGATATTTACAAGTTCCTTCTCTTAAAATATATTACCTTTACGTTTTTACTATGCATGGAATAGTATAAAAATATTTGTAACATCTCACATCGCCTTTTGTGTCCTCTAAATCGCCAACATAAAATCGTGCACATACATAAATACATAATCTTGAAAGTATTTTCAAATTCTAATTTTCCTCTCTTTTCTGTCAGTCTTGGCTGGGCACACCTCTGGCCCCCAGCTGCGGGGCGCAGTTGGACTGCGCCCATATGGGTGTTCAACTGGGGGGGTGTGTATCCTCTTTCGGGTGACGTATTTTTGCCATGCTCATTGGCTGCTGCCAGAAACCCGGCAAGGGGCCATAGATATGCTATTCTCAAAAACCCAGCAAGCCTTTGCTAGAGTGGAGACTGCCAGTCGTTGTCTGTATTAAACAACGTTCTGTTGCTAATTCCATTCTAATGCGTCGATACGAACTGGTAAAATGATAGGACGGCCGTAAATGTAGCCTAGTTGCACAGTTTATGTTATTGTGACATTGTAGCGTGTGTGCAAAGAAAACAGAATCCAGGCTCTCTCAGATAATTAACATGTCAGTATGTGAATTATGTAGTTATTGTAATATGCAGTAGCACTATGACATAATTCAATTATTCTTTGTGTTTTCACTCCCGTGGTTAAGCTGTTCTTGTAAAAACTGTTAATGGGGGGGTCAACAGATAGCTCAAAAGGTTTCTATCTACCCTTCTGCCGCGCACGTTGCCGCCGAGTGTCTAACGGACTACAAAGCCGCGTGCCAATCACACTGGCGAGAAAAAAGCTTTTCAAAGCGCCTGTTCTGCCAGCGTTTCCAGAAGAACCTGACCGTGTGGTATTTATGCCAAGGCTTCCCCTGTGGTTTCTCCTTGGGCGGGATAACAAGGAGCCCACGCGAACGCGGAGACTCGTACCTGCTCGGCCGGAGCTCCGCAGCAACACCGCGCGGTCTACCCGCCGGTCAGCCACGGCGGGGTGCTGGGCTGTGAGTGTGAACGATGGGGCAGGGGCGGGGGGCGGGGGGCAGGGGGCAGGGAACACTCCTCCAGGGGGCTCCGGGCAGCTCACACTGCTGTGTGCAGAACGTTGGGCCAACACACTGGGCGTATTGATGGGATTTCTCCAGCAGAAACTCCCCCCCCCTCCGTGCTGCAGAGTGAGGGGGTGTTCTCCTGGAGAAATCACTCTCTGAACACGGCGATCGCGGTGTTCATTCTTTTTATTATTCGTGGTCAGGCTGTACAATGCAATCCACTCACCTATTGATAAGTTACTCTTTACGTCATTCTGGATGAGTGGTTGCCAAATACCAAGTTAAAATAAAAATGATAATAACCGTCAAAACAAATTAATAATAACCATCATAATAATACAGTTCTAAAAACTTTCTGTCCATTACAGAACTGAGGAATATCCTAAACATTCCTTAGCAGCTCTTTCGACTCTTGCCATCATTTTAAATACGATTGTGATCTTAATTGACCTGCCTGGTGAAACAAAGGTTAAATAAAAATAAAATAAACTCAGAGGCCTCGGTCTGTACCCGTTTTGGCCACACGAGTGTTGGAATGGAGGTATGCTGATACTCAGTGTATGGCAGGCTTTGCTTGGTGAGTGGTTTCCTTATGGGACAGGGTTTTATTTGGCCGGATTGAGGGCTCCACACAGGGCAGCTGTTGTGCTCCCTGGGCTGGCAGGCTCACTTATTTCTCATGAACTTTTTTTATAGAGGGACATTTTCTGAACAGCAGTGTTTAATTTATTTGTTTGAGCTCTAAAACAGGATAGATGGAGAGAGAGAGAGAAGCAGCTTTTGAGGGTTGTCTCTTGTATTTGTCTGCATGTTATTCTTTTTCGAACATTGATTTTTTTTTTTCCTCTTGTGATTCTGTAATTACTGGTTAGTAAGGAAAACAAGTTGGTTTTTCCCATAGGAAATTCATTTTAAAAATCCCTGTGTTGATTTTCACTAATTTCATTTATGGTAAAATTGTGGTTAAATTCACAGGGATAGAAAATATAATTTTCTGAAGTAGACCTCCTAATATCTAGACACACTTGTTACTTTCCCTAGCTCAGATACTGAACTCACACTGATATTGTGCATTTTTAACGGTGTGCAGTTAGTATTCTGCGTAGGTTGCAGTGCGCGAAGTGCTCCTTACACACCTGCCTGTGCACGTTTGTGACTGCAGTGGTACAGAGAGCATATGAGAGCGTTTCCTGATGAAAACATGTGGAGCACTCCTAAAAATGTCAAGTATAGGGTCCGCGGTGGCGCAACAGGCTAAGACGCAGCAGACTTGCGGTTGCAGTTCGCTGCAGTTGCACACCGGGGACTGGGGTTCGATTCCCGGTCCTGCCAAAAGCCACGTTTGGCCGGCTCACGTGGAGGGCATTACTTGGCTCTAGAGATGAGACGTGTTGAAGAAGGCGTGTCGCTCTTCCTCTGCCCAGCAGGGGGCGGGGTGTGGGCGGTGTATCTAACACTAACTCGAATTGAATTAGAGGGGGTTACAATTGGCTACTAAATTGGGAGAAAAAGGGAGATATCAGAAAAATAAAAAAAATAAAAGTGAAGAATGGAGGCGGACGAGACACTGGACTCATTCCAATCACTTCTTTTTCTCCTCTTTCTTCTACTCCTTGCTCCGCCCATCAGGAGAGGCGAGGAAAAGTGGCAAGAAAAATAAACTAAGACTGTTAAATTGAGAACGTGACTTAGGCAAATGGAATGTCCTCGCTCCTTCAAACGTCAATTCGAAGCCACGTCAGTTACAGATGTGGCAGATGAGGAGAGGGGGGAAAACAAAGGATGCACTGATGTTTTCTTTGGGTGGAAGATTAGGAGTTCCTGACTCCTACGTCTAGCTCCTATTTTGTGATGTAGAGAAGAAACATTAACCAGGTTGGAATGGCCTTTAAGATGGCCGACCTCCATCGATTCCTGGGTCGGGAGCAAGGGAAAGGAAGAAAAGAGGAGAAAAAGTAAGTGAATGGAATGAGAGAGAGCAAGAGAGAGGGAGAGGGAGAGGGAGAAAGAAAGGGTGAGATAATCAGATGCACCTGTACATCCCCTGTCCTAAAAGTGACCTGTTGACGAATGCGTTCTGCTCCCAAACTCGAGTGGAACATCTGTGAGGCAAACGTATTTTCAGAGGAATTTCCCCTGGCCGGAGTGGACCCCGAGCCCCAGGCTACTGTGTGACTACAAACAGACCCTCTTCCTCCCTATCGTCCCATCTTTACCTGCAGAGAAACGGGGGAAGTCTGTCTTTGGCTGGAGGGGGGGGGGGAGTGTAAGGGTAAGAATGCACTTAGAAACTCCCCTGATACCTCCAGGAATTAAGTGGGGGAAGCTGACTGTATTCTCCGTAAGGGCCAAAACACGCAGTACGATCCTCGGCCCTGATAAAATGCCTCTCGGAGTGGTCAGATCCTTGCGGAAGTTCACGTGCGTGGCGGTATCGCGCCCCAGATCGGTGCTCCAGTGCCTGCAGTGTTGCCTTCTCCCCTGGTGCCTGAGTGCCTGTAATTACTCTTTCGAGCGCCCGGTGTTGCCAGCAGCGAGGGGGAGAAATGACCTCATCAGTTCGCCATCGTTCCAGCTGCTATTTCTCAGAAGTAGTGAGGAAACCATAGAGGAAGATCAAACAAGATGGCGGAAGCTCCCAACTGAATTAGAAGTTTGGCAGTCTTGCTCTATGGCCTCTTGTTTTGTCCATGAAGTCTTGTGGACAGCGGTCACTGACACATCTTTGTTTGTACGTCGCTCTGGATAAGAGCGTCTGCTACATGCCTGTAACGTAATGTAATGTAATCAAAGCCTCCTGCGTCAAGAGTGTTTTGGATCGGTGGGACCGGTGTTTTTCTTCATTGTTGTGTCTGAGAATCCTTCGACCATCAACTGTGGGGTTCTTGTTTGGCTTACCAGTTGATTTTGGTCTGAGCCTCATAATGGCTATCTTGGCTCATTGGCACAACTCTGGTCCTCAAGACCACTCACAGACTCCAAAGGCAGTCCAAAGCCTAGAACCACGACTATTATATTCAAAGGAAGCAAGAGGACACACTCGACTAATCATTTACATTTACATTTACATTTTAGTCATTTGGCAGACGCTTTTAATCCAAAGCGATTTACAAGTGCATAGGTTCTACCATAAGTCAGAGCATCACATCCAGAAACTAGCAAAATACACAGTAAATGCTGTTCTAAACATAGTTGTCATCAGAAGTTTTAATTTTTTTTAATTTATTTTCTTTGGGGGGGGGTTAGACAAGGATAGGGATATCAGAAAGGAGGGGCAGGGGAAATCAGGAGGGAGGACTAAGGTAGAGTTTGAAAAGGTGGGTTTTGAGTCTGCGTCGAAATAGGGGGAGGGATTCTGCTGTTCTGACAGTGGTAGGCAGGTAATCAGAAATGCCCAAGAAGCCATTTATCCCAAATATTATGGTGCCTAAAAAAAAAAAGTATATAAGAAAGTGCTGTAATTTGGGTTAAATAAATGATGCCCTTAAATAGTTGTGAATTGTTTTGATTACAAATGTGAATCATTTGATTACAAATCTATGAATGTGGAGTATGGAGCCAAATCACAAAAAATGTCTCTTTGCATTGTGAATTCGGTTTCAAAGCCCACAAAATCCCACCATATTGGGGCATTACATTGTTTTTTCCAATCAATTTTTTATGAATGAATAAATGAAAGAAAATCTGAATCTTTTATTCATCACAAGAGAATCTGAAACTCTCAGTTGGACACATTCCTACTCCTGCTCCTTGGTTGAGAGTCTGTTCTGTGGTCTTATTGCCTTTCATCATCATTTTTATTGCAATCGTGCTACTTTACACTTACAGGTCATTGTCCATTTTAACACTGAGCTGTTTCTCATCCTTGGTGTTGGGGCTTGGCTGGGTGCCTTTGTGGGGCTCTCCGTGGGGACAGGCTCCCCCAGGTGAGGGAGGGACCAGGGGAGAGGCAGAGTGAGCTGGGCTAACCTGGGGCCCGTCCCACAAAGCCGGGATTATGACTACTGTTGCTGTTACGAAAAAGCAGAACTTGAATCATGACTTTAATCATGATGCGACTACCCAGTGTGGAGAAGCTGGAGTGAATTGGTCTTTTAGGCTTCTGTTATAACCAGATGAGAGAGTGTGTGACAGTGTGTGATGCAGACAGAGAGAGAGAGAGAGAGAGAGAGAAAGAGATGGGCAGACAGAGAGACAAACAGGATGACAGAAAGAGACCAACAGACAGAGCAGAGCGATAGAGAGGGAGACAGTGTAAGCCGTCTCAGAACTATTCCTGACACCCCCACTGTCTAGCAGTCGTCCTGTCTGCCAGCAGAACGTTTTAATTCATCGCTAATAAACAGATAGGTGTCTCTGTGGGGAACTGTGCAGTAAAAACAGTACTTATATGGTCAAGAGAATTAATCTGCTTGAATATTAATGAAAAAGACACACTTTGTGGATCCTGAACCAGAATGCTTGATGCATTTAGTTTACTTTACACTCTAGAGGATGGAAGCAGTTGTACAGTCAACTGCCACTTCTCATATCCACAGTATTCTTAAGGTTTTATTTTTGGAAGAGGAACTAATGTAGGTCAGACTAAAGACACCTTACCTTTGGTGTATTTTAGGAAGCGATAACTGCAAGCTAACTGACGTTCAGCGACATGTTCTGACATTATAAATGGTGTTGCTACTGTAAGTTTATTTTGAGGGTTGCTTGTGGCGTATGGGTTAAACCTGTGGTTACTGAGAATTGTCCATGGGATTTGGGGTAGAACTGAAATTTGAGTTTGGACTAAGACTTTCTGATTTACCGCGTACAATACCGTGTTTACACTCAAGCCAGGACCTCGCATTAATGAAATGAACTAGGAAAGTATAATTCAATTGTAGCTACACGTTATTTGTGATAATAAGTATGTACTG
Source organism: Conger conger (assembly GCF_963514075.1). Taxonomy (NCBI): domain Eukaryota; kingdom Metazoa; phylum Chordata; class Actinopteri; order Anguilliformes; family Congridae; genus Conger; species Conger conger. The sequence goes on from NC_083776.1 coordinate 1,630,444, forward strand.
GGAGGCAGGGAATAGTAGCTGCCCTACAGGATAATTAAAAGTCACCGATTGCTCATGGTGACCATCTTATAGCTTAGAGCCTTCCAGCCAATGTCCAGACAGATTCATCATCTATTGTAGTGCATTTGAGCCCAGCGTTTAGCACAAGGTTTGCTGGGAGTGTGTCTTTTGTCATATTAAAACCTATTGGCAATCCTTGACAACTTTGACGACTAACAGGAAGTTTTCATCTCACGGTCGGCTCTGAGGAGTGAAAAAATAATGAAAGCGCGAGCGAGCAGGTTTTAGAATCCGTCCGTCTCGTATGAAGGGACGTCTCGGAGACATGGACGTTTCTGGAGTGTGGAGGTTAATGCTGCCGTCCGTGCGATTCGGTGCACTGATGCGTGCCGACGAAACCAGTGGCTCGGCCTGGGACTTATGGCTGAGATGATAAAATAATACCATCAAGGTTTCTCTGGAAAGGGAGAGTGTAAATTGGTACGGGTCATGTGACCATCGCTGGAGTATAAATGAGTGTTGAGCTGCGAGCTCTGCTATTGGTGGGCCGAGGTGCACGGCTCCTAGCTGCGGCGCGCGATTGGCTGAGGGCTTGTCAGGGCTGTCTGACAGGCACCTGGGACCGCATCCTCAGCTGTCCCAGAATCCTCGGGAGACGGGATTCTGGATAAAAGGTGTCTGCTGTCTCTGAGTGAGGAAGATGAGGCTGTCCTTTTTCTGACTTGATGGTTTCCGGGCCTCTTGGGGGATGCTGACAAAATATAAAAAAATTAAATGGAACTCTAAGTATACAGGCATGAAGACATTTGAGTGTATTCTGTTTGTCATATATTGTGGAGTGGATCCATAATTATTGGTACCCTTTAAGTCAAATGATAATTATTGGCATAAGCTTTATTTTCCAACATGCGTAATGTAGTGCGCTTCATTAACGATTCAATGGAATCAAAACATTTTTTGGAATTAAACCATCCCTGGTTTAATATTTTGTGCAAACACCCCTGGCAAAGATGCCAGCCATGAGGCTTTTTGTGATAAGGTTAGAGAACACATTTGGAGGGATTTTTGACCATTCCTCCATGCAGAACTTTTCAGAATCATTGATATGCTTGGGGATACCCCCCTCTTCAGTTCAGACCACAAGTTTTTCATGGGATTTAAGTCTGGAGACTGAGATGGCCATTGCAGAACATGGTTGTTGTTTTTACTTAACCATTTCTGTGTGGATTTTGATCTATTGAGTCATTGTCCTGCTGGAAAATATGCCTGTCCAGATTTTCTGCCAAGATTTCCTGGCAGTTTGTTGAATTAATTTAGCCTGGAACCACAGGCAGCAAAACATCTCCAAAACATCAATGACCCACCACCATATTTGCCAGTAGAGGTATGTGGTGCTTCTCCTTGTGTGCATTCCATTTTGCTGCCAAACATGTTGTTGGTGTGTATGTGTGTGTGTGTGTGTGAGTGTGTGTGAGTGTGTGTGAGTGTGTGTGAGTGTGTGTGAGTGTGTGTGAGTGTATGTGAGTGTGTGTGAGTGTGTGTGTGTGAGTGTGTGTGTGTGAGTGTGTGTGTGTGTGTGTGTGTGTGTGTGAGTGTGTGTGTGAGTGTGAGTGTGAGTGTGAGTGTGAGTGTGAGTGTGAGTGTGAGTGTGAGTGTGAGTGTGAGTGAGGGTGTGTGAGTGAGGGTGTGTGTGTGAGTGTGTGTGTGTGAGGGTGTGTGTGTGTGTGTGAGTGTGTGAGTGTGAGTGTGAGTGTGAGTGTGAGTGTGAGTGTGAGTGTGAGTGTGAGTGAGTGTGTGAGTGTGTGTGTGTGTGTGAGTGTGAGTGTGAGTGTGAGTGTGAGTGTGAGTGTGAGTGTGAGTGTGAGAGTGTGAGAGTGTGAGAGTGTGAGAGTGTGAGAGTGTGTGAGTGTGTGTGTGTGTGTGTGGCGAAGATGCAACCGTACCCACTCACTGCCCGTGCCTGTGTCTCACGTTCTCTCAGGTCTGTCTCTGTCTCTCCCTGAGCGATGCTGGCCTTTGGTGGGACTGGTTCACTCAAACCCAGAGTAGGGGAAAAGACTGGTCTGTTTCGTGGTCCCATTAGCCCAGGAGAGGGGGATGTAATTTTGGGGCCTTAAATCTCTCCTCCCCAATCACTGGCGTCGTGGAAATCACACACTGAATCTATGAAGGAAGAGATTCTGTACATTATTTATTTGATTGATTGATCAACCAGGGAAGGAGTCCTCACACACTTACATAGAGAGGTCAGAGTAGTTCCCAAGAATACAGAAATTCAGTCGGCTTACGTTCAGTGTTCAAAGAGCTGATAAAAACTGTCATAGCTGTCACAAGTTTTAAAAACATAAACAACATTTTGACAACAAAACATCTTGTCACCTCTTCTTCCAGGCATTGTCTTGTTGGTTGCTGTCCTGTCTTTTATTATCTCATGAAAATGTTTACAAAGGTTCTTCTTGTGCTACTAATACAAATATCACAACCTTGTTTTCTGAACTTTGCATCCTTGCATGTATACTCATCGCACTAACAAGCACACTACATTCACCTTAAAATCAAATTTCTTTCACGTAATGTCTTATCACAGACTAATCCTGACAGAGACAGGATTTTCAGCTTAAACACCCTTATTTCCGTTACAAGTCATTTAAAACGCATGTAAAGTAAATGTTCTGTTTTCCTGTTTGAAACTTTCTCTCACACCAGGCCTTTGAAACTCTTCCAGAAGGGAAGAGGAGCAGCATCCTCTGTGGGGAGGTGTGGGTACGGGCCAGAGCCCCTTGGGGCTGTGTGGAGGTGAAGGGGTGTTTATTTGGGAAAGGGGTACAGTTGCCTTTATCCAAAGCGCTTTACAATTGTTGCCTCTCATTCACCCTTTCACACAGACGCTCACCAATGGTGATGGGCTGGCATGAGAGTGCCAATCAGCTTCTCTGAAGCAATTGGAGGTTAGGTGTCTTGCTCAGGGGTTCTTCGACACACCCAGGGCAGGGGATCGAACCGGCAACCCTCCGCCAACTGCCAGACGTCCGCTCTTACCTCCTGAGCCAATGCCACCTGCTGATGAAAGGAGTCTAAGATGGTGGGGGAGAGGGAGGAAGAGATGAAAGAGGGAGGTAGAGAAGGAGGAATGGCAGGCTCAGGATTAGGTCACGGGTTGAGGGGATATCGATCTGCCTGTGCAGGGCAGTTGATCTCTCTTTTAGCGCGAGTGACGAATGGTGGGGAACGGCAGGAATTTGGTGCATTCTCTGATCGATGAGAAGAGATGAGTCTGCTAGAGTGAGTGTGTGTGTGTGCGTGTGTGCGTGCGTGCTTGCGTGCGTGCATGCGTGCGTGTGTGTGTGTGTGTGTGTGTGCAACACAACCAAAGCAAGTTTTTTTTTCCGACCAAAAAGTGGAATGTTCCTGACTGGCCAAGTCAATCATCTGTCTTCAATTGAGCATGCATTTCACTTGCTGAAGACCAGACTGAAGGCAAATAGCCCCTAAAATAAGCAGGAGCTGAAGAGGGCTGCAGTACAAGCCTGGCAGAGCATCAGCTGGAAAGATATCTGGTGATGTCTACGGGTTTTAGACCTCAGTCAGTCCTAATCCCGTTGTAGCCACAATAACATCCGCACAGCCGTTGGGCCCTTGAGCAAGGCCATTAACCCTGCATTGCTCCAGGGGTGGATTGTCTCCTGCTTAGTCTAATCAACTGTATGTCACTGTGGATAAGAGCATCTGCCAAAATGCCAAAAATGTAAATGTATGTAATGCATCTCACCTACCTGCTGCTCCTGCAGGGCTGAAAGCCCGTCTCCACAGCCCTCCTGCCCATCGTACGGTTAATGCATCATTACCTATATGTGTACCCCACCGCCCCCCCTCCCCAACTCCCCCCGCTCCTTTACCGTCCCCGTCCGTGACTCAGACCGCACGGCTGGTCTCCAGGGACGATGGAGGAGGGGGTGTAGGGGGGGGGGGGGGGTCACGCGCACCCTGAAATCCACAGCCCCAGCTGCAGGTCGTGTGGGCCATGAGCAGCTCCGTCTCACAAACACCAGATGCTTCCTAATGGAACTTGAAATGCCATTTTCGGGGATTATTTTGTCCATTTCAGTCAATTTGAGTGAATAATATTCTCCTCCGAAGCACTTCAGGGGAGGAAAAGTTTTTGCAAGACGGTGCTAATTCACCGCCGGCTGATGACTCGATCACGTCTCGGATGTAAATGACCGTGTTTCCAGGTCTTTATGCTCTTCGTAAACACCCACAGATACGGAGAAGCCTTCTACGCTGGCGCTCGGTCTGTTCCAAGACTGAAGCACTTAATTTAAGACCCAAAGAGACCACACACATTGTGCCCAAGCCCTAAACTGGCTGCTGATTGGTCTATAGTTTTCAACCCAGAAATGGATCACCCCCCACCCCATTCCCATCATGCACCCTGTTGACAGCGGCCCGTGCGCATAGTAGTTCTCTGGAGTGTTGTTGGAATCTCCTTTGGGAGTCGAGAGGATGAATGGATCATTCAGCATCGCCTATGATGACAGCTTCTATCATAGGTCCAGGCTGGCAGTCCCGTGGGTAGCATCTAAAATGTCCGCCTGGTTTTCCCCATGAGTCTCTGACCCTGTGTTGCAGGAACTCTGAGCTGTGCTTTAGTGCTTCAGTGACAGTGTGTGTATTTATGGAGGACTGCTTTCTCCATGAATTAAGAATGGTTTGTAAATAGGATATATTTTTTTCCCTCTTTGAATGCCCAGAAAAGGGACTGCATTTCTCATTGAAATGATGACAGAAATCAATGAGCAAAGCTTAAGTCGATGTTTTAATTAAAGCCCAACTGTAATTACCCCTGTAAATCTTTCAAACAGAATACAATAACAAAGGAGACTTGCTCTTAAACACTAACCTTGCCAATAAACTAAATCTATTCTCCTTACCCATTGCCAGGTTGTTAATTTTCAGGAAAAGTTTTGTTGCCGAGGTGAAGTTTAGAGGAAGTCTCCTGAAAAGATGTCTTCATAATTATTGTTCTGTTGGAAATGGTTGTTCTGGAGTTGGATTTGCAGATTGCGTGTATGTATTTGACTTGTCGTGGGTATTTAATCTGAGGTGGGTTGTGAGGTTAAAGGTTAAATTCTACAAAAGGACTGCAAATAAGCAGGACATCACTGCCTGACTGTCCATGTTTTCTCAGGCTTTAGGTGTTCAGGCTGTTTCTTAATACTTAACACAACAGTTTTTGCCAGCCTGCCAAAGTTCCTTCTTGAGTTTGATTAATTGGACCAATGATGTTGGAGAAATAAAAGAACCGTTAAATACTTGCAAAGTTGTGGATGAATGAAGTTGGCTGATTCCAGGTGTGACTGGTTTTATTTTATTTTTTTCTCCAGTGACGATCATTATTCAGAAGTGGAATGCTAGTGCTAATGCTAGTGCTAATGCTAGTGCTAGTGCTAATGCTAGCGCTAGTGCTAATGCTAGTGCTAATGCTAGTGCTAATGCAAGTGCTAGTGCTAGTGCTAATACCAGGCCTGGGCCAATGGAACTGCTCCGTTTGCTGAGGTCACAGGGCAGGCAGTGAGAGTGAAGGAGAGTGAGCAGGAAGCCAGGGAGCAAAAAACCTAGACGTCTAGAGGGCTGGAAATTTGGGACTGAGAGACGTTTTGACACAAACAGACTAATTTAGCCCCCAATTTAGCTCAGGTTTCACATGGATATTCCCTGGGTACATCCTAGTCAGCTAACCTTTCACCTGTCAATCAAAAATATATACGATGAACCCAGGCTATCCACGTGGAACCTGGGGTAAATTGGGGCTAAATGAGTCTGTTTGTGTCAAAATGTCTCTCAGTCCCAGATTTACAGCATTCTAGACATCTAAATCGGTCTCGATTCCGTCTTCTGCTCAACGGGAAAGAGAGAGAGAGAGAGAGAGAATTGCAGAAGGGGCAGTGCTCACTGTTGTTCCTATAACTCTCATTTATGGAGCGGCCTAACAGTCTGTTTCAGTCTGGCCCGATTTATGGAACGATTTAACGGGGGCTCAGAGCAAAACGAACGGCTTCTGGAGGTGACGAGGAGCCCTTCGACAGGGAGGGAAAGATCCACACACTTTATAATCCTGTCTCCCTCTCTCCCTCCGTCTTTCACCGTCCCCGTGTGCGTTCACTTATCCAATTAGCAGTCGCCCCTCAGTGTTGTGTGCTGTAGGACAGAGCGCGGCGGTCGTGTGTGACGTTAGCGGCGCTGTCTGTGGGCTCCGGACCCGTCCGGGGGAGAGGCTCTGGACCCGTCCGGGGAGAGGCTCTGGACCCGTCCGGGGGAGAGGCTCTGGACCCGTCCGGGGAGAGACTCTGGACCAGTCCGGGGAGAGACTCTAGACCAGTCCGGGGAGAGACTCTGGACCAGTCCGGGGGAGAGGCTCTGGACCCGTCCGGGGAGAGGCTCCGGACCCGTCCGGGGGAGAGGCTCCGGACCCGTCCGGGGGAGAGGCTCTGGACCCGTCCGGGGAGAGACTCTGGACCAGTCCGGGGAGAGACTCTGGACCAGTCCGGGGAGAGGCTCCATGGCTCTGCCGGCTGGCGCTCGCGACCGTGCGTTTGGACCTTGGCGCCGCCAGGGCCCGCCCCTCAGATAAATAAAATAAATCGAAACATAAGAGTTTTGTCCTCTCGCAATTTCCTCTCTGGTCTCCTCAATATGAAACCAGATGTTTCCGGCGCTTTCTGTGCTTTTCATGTTGTTCTTCCCCTCCTCCTCCTCCTCTCCTCCTCCTCCTCCTCCTCTTCCCCTGCTTTCAAAATAAATGCATCCTTTAAAAAAAAAAATTAAAAAAAAAAGTCTATGAAAAGTGAAATTTCCTCGTTGCCGAGGGTAGCGGTCTGTTTCGCATTGATAGGCGGGCGTGGGAGGCCTCTGGTTATTCCTCCCGCTAATATCCTGATTCCCAGCGAACTCCCTTCTCCGCTGCGCTTCCCAGCAACACATGTAGGTCAGAGAAACTCCCCGCCATCTTCTCCCCTCCGCCGGGAGGACTCACACGAATGGTCCAACCCGGAGGAAGAAGGACGTCGCGTTATCGTGTGGGAAATGACCCGTATCTTCAAAAACAAAAACCAACCGTTTTTATTTTCATTATCAGTAGCAGGAGTAGCAGTAGCAGTAGGCGTACATTGTTATTTTGGTTACATATTCCTACTATATATTCTTTGACATGTCAGATTGCAGCTAATGGGCGTGCGTTGATGTGCTGGATAATGTGCTTAAGTCCCGTGAGGTTGTGCTGGTAGGGGAGGGGGTGGGAATGGCAGTGTAACAGAGATGCATGGCTGTTAATATCTCCCCCTGTGAGTACCACGCAGCGCAGAAACACCCTCCTCTATTTCTGTCCTGTCTGGGCTGCTGGGGGGTCCCAGGCCGGCAGAGCCGCAGTAACCGCCGACCCGATTTCGGCAGAACTCCCCCCGCTTTGATCCGTCCTCCAGCCAGCTCGTCTCTCCGCGGGTTTCGGACCCTGGCCGGGCCGGGCCCAGACTGTTCTGTGGGGTCTGCAGTGGGCCGGTGGGCCGGGGCGGTCTGGTCCCCACGGTCTGCTCTGCTGCCCTCTGAAGCTGCGGCCAGAGTCAGTAATAAATAAATACCACAGTGTCGGATACAGGAAGTAAGGCAGGGGTTAAATTCCTGTACGTATGACAGGGCAGTTAAAATTGTTTAAAGTAATATGGGATGGGGTCTGAGTTTTGGGCAAAATGGCTTGTTTTTAAGTTGAGCTTCGAACGTTTCATGCTCTTGGGGTTAGAAATACAAAATGGTGGATCTGCCCCTCGAGGAGGACATGTTGTGAAGATTGGGGTGAAGAAGGAACTGGCTGCTGTGCAGTTTACCTGTGCCACTGTTTAACTGAGTGGGGCTCACAACGAGATCATCTACTTTCTGAGGGGGAGACACTTGAAGCAACTCTTGATTTTGACTAAAATACGCAGCAGTCGGCGGTAGTTGAAGAGTACCAAGTCGGTTTTTCCGTGAGTAAACGCACACTGTCGCTCCGCCATGTTGGCTATCAATCGCGTGTGTGGGGCTCACAACAAGATCACGGCTTTCCCTACTTTCTGAGGGGGAGATACCTGCAGCAAACATTGATCTAGACTAAAATACGCAGTAGTCGGCGGCAGTCGAAGAGTATCATGTCGGTTTGAGTTCCTCGAGTAAACGCACGCTGTCGTTGTGCCATGTCGGCTGTCAACGCTGGGAACAAAGAGACTTCCCTTGGCGGGAGAGTGCATTAGCTAGGGAGTGTTTCTGCCTAATCCATCACGTTTAGTTCACAACCGTGCCCCCCCCCTTCGGTGCCAGACGCGCCCCCACCTCGATCCACCGCACCTCCCGCCTGTCTGGAGGTGCGGGGGGGGGGGGGGCTGTTTTGTTTGCACTCCAGTTAGTGGGTGTCGCGAGCTTTGCTTATCGAGGGAGCAAGTGGAAGCAATTAACAAGTGTCTTTGTTTGAGTTGGCTGGGGAAGTTGGCGGGGCAGGGAGTGGCAGAGACGCAAGGGAGAGAGGGAGTGGGAGAAGGAGAGAGGGAGTGGGGGAGAGGGAGAGGGAGAGGGAGTGGGAGAGAGGGAGTGGGAGAGAGGGGGATTGGGAGAGAGGGAGGGGGAGAGGGAGAGGGAGTGGGAGAGAGGGAGGGAGAGGGAGAGGGAGTGGGAGAGAGGGAGGGAGAGGGAGAGAGGGGGAGAGGGAGAGGGAGAGAGGGGGAGAGGGAGAGGGAGAGGGAGAGAGGGGGAGAGGGAGAGGGAGAGAGGGAGGGAGAGGGAGTGGGAGAGAGGGAGAGGGAGAGGGAGAGAGGGAGGGAGAGGGAGTGGGAGAGAGAGAGAGGGAGAGAGGGAGTGGGAGAGAGGGGGAGAGGGAGTGGGAGAGAGGGAGAGAGAGAGAGGGAGTGGGGGAGAGGAAGGGTGCGCGTCAGTTTTATTTGTGGTCCTGATGCATGTGTGTATGCATGTTTGCTTTTGATGTTTGTGTGTGCGTGTGTGTGGTTGTCCTGTGTGTGTGTGTGTGTGTGTGTGTGTACATGGATGTGTGTGCATATGTGTATGAGTTTATATGTGTGAGTTATGTGTCTGTATACAGTATGTATGAGTTTATGTGTGTGTGCTTGTGTGTGTGCGGTTATGTTTGCGTATGCTTATGTGTGTGCACACGGTTGTGTTTGTGTGTGTGTGTATGTGTGTGTTTTTGTGTATGCGTGTGTATGTTTGTGTGTGTTTGTGTATGCATGTGCATGTGTATGTATGTATGTGTGTGTTTGTGTATGCGTGTGTGTTTGTGTGTGTTTATGTATGCGTGTGTGTGTGTGTGTGTTTGTTTGTTTGTGTATGCGTGTGTATGTGTATGTTTATGTGTGTGTGTGTGTGTGTGTGTGTGTGTGTTTCTTTGTGTATGCGTGTGTGTGTGTGTGTTTGTTTGTGTATGCGTGTGTGTGTGTGTGTCTGTGTGTGTCTGTGTGTGTGTGTGTGTGTGTGTGTGTTTGTTTGTGTATGCGTGTGTGTGTGTGTGGTTGTTGCTGCAGACCCTCAGTGTCCCGATCCCACTGAGGCAGCCAGACTGTGATGTCTGAGCCGAGAGGCAGGCCTTCATGGCTGGAGAAAATGAGAAAAACACAAGTTCATAAGTTTAGGAACATCACAACAAAAGCATTGGGCTAATTAAGGAGCCCTGTCTGTGCTGTGGTCTGCTTGACATTTTTCCTGTGCTCGGTTGTGTTCTGCATGGACATGACGC